>NC_026151.1:11713767-11725536 GCF_000512975.1 Sesamum indicum
AAAATTTGCCCACGAGTGCAAATTTGAATGGAGCTGCAAGGACTTCGGTCTCAGCATCTGTGAATAGCAATGTTGGACCTTTGTCGCCTGTCAAAACTGTACCGATACCGGGCGATGGCAAGTCTGCAGGGAAGTATTTGTGCGGTGCCGGTGTTGCAGTTTTCGAGGCCCGTGTTGGTGCAAGGACTTCAGCAAATGTTTTCTTCGGAAGATTCGACGTCGGAATTGCGGAAGACGGGTGCTGAATCTGTTCGGTTGACTGAGTTGACCGGGTCAACTCGGTCAAAGGAGGGTTGACCGTTGACCGAGTCAACTCGGTCAACAATGGCTCAAGGACGACGGCTGCCGGAGGAGAGGCTGCGCCCGGAGCTCCGATGGGAGATTTGCAAGAACTCGGCACACAGGTGATGAAACCTGACGAAACCGATCCCAATCGACTCGCCTTGAGGAGAGGATTCCAACCGTGGTGGTCCGCGACCGTGGGTCGCAGTGACGGCGGCGAATCGACGGCGGAAGTGATCGGCGGTCGAGGACTTAGCCCATCGTCGTGCGTGCATGAAACCTCAAATTGTTTGAGG
Organism: Sesamum indicum; assembly: GCF_000512975.1. Taxonomy (NCBI): domain Eukaryota; kingdom Viridiplantae; phylum Streptophyta; class Magnoliopsida; order Lamiales; family Pedaliaceae; genus Sesamum; species Sesamum indicum. Next base: position 11,714,346 of record NC_026151.1, read on the forward strand.
GGAATTGTAGAGCTCATCAAGCCGATCAAAATGGTATATAACACGGCCGGTAACTCGCCGTGAAACGGCCGGATTTTTAGAGAGAAGCCGGCGGCGAAACAGCGGCGATTTGGGCGCGATTTCTGCAACTTTGACGGGCGCGTACGGTGGCGTCCGGTGGCCGTTCAGAGCGAAACCACCATGGTTGTGACGGGTTCTCAGAGGCGCATCTAGTGGTGGTGCGCCGGTGGAATTTTCCGGCGACCGTCCGGCGGCGGCGCGGCGGTGACGCCGCGGAGGAGAAGGAGGTGGGCTGTCTGTTGGTGGTGGTGGTGAGGCTCAAAAAGTGGTGGTTTGGTGGTGGTTGGTGGTGGAAGATTTAGTGTGTTAAATCTCACACACTTCTAGTGAGAAGTTGAGAGGATTTGGCAAGTGAAGAATGGTTTTTGGTTTAGGGTTTAGGGTTTAGGGTTTAGGGTTTAGGGTTTAGGGTTTAGGGTTTTTTTTTTGCAATCAAAATTAGTAGATAATCGGACAAGTAGTAGAACAAATGAACCGGTTTTAATCGACCGTCGAAAGACCTAACTACCCCTTCGTCTCTGTTTTATTTACCAATACCCATTTACCCATTCCCTCACATAACACTGCACGCATTGGGGTTCTCGTCGCTAAAGATTTGGGGTGCATGGTAGGGTCCGTATCCATACGGGTTGTAGTACAACTGGACCTGGTCCCCCGCGCCCACAGCACCCGCGCCGTACATGGGGGGAGTTTGGGTTACCGAAGTAGCGGCTTTCATTGGCTTGCTTGGCCTTGATGAGTAACTTGTCGAGGTCCTCCTGAGCCTTGGCGTCCCACTTGACCATCTGATTAGCAAACACCGCTCCCAAACCCATTCCCAATACATGCTCCCACGGATGGCGCATGTAAGGGAGCTTGCGGAGAGCGTTAGAGTACATCTGGGTCCCCAATCCTAGTAGGGCTCCTACCACAGTCGCGCTAATCGCCATCCCTCTCTGGTTTAGGGTTAGGGTTTAGGGTTTAGGGTTTAGGGTTTAGGGTTTAGGGTTTAGGGTTTAGGGTTTAGGGCGCCTTCATGTCCATGGCGCCGGTCACCGTCACGAGCTCCTTTTGCCGGTCGATCTTCATCTCCTGGTACCCCTTGGTTTTGGTGACGGCTTTGTGGATTTTCTGGATGCAGCCCTCACAGTGTAAGTGCACCTTCAACACCGCCGTCGTCACAGGCGGCTCTTTTTCCTTTGATTTTTTCTCATCAGATTTATTCTTGGAGGAGTTATTGTCCTTGCCTTCTTTCTTCTTCTCTTGCTTTCCGTCGCCGCCGCTGTTGCCTCCGTCGATTTTTGCGTTCTCTTTTCCGTCGCCATTCTTCTTGTTGGCATTGTCCTTTTTGGGCTGTGGGGAAATCAGTTCAACCTTTTTGTGGGTTTTCTGCTCCACCCTTTCCCGGAGCTTCACCGGATCCACTTTCCCCACCACCGTAATCCTCTGCTCGTCGCCGATACTCGCAGTGTCAACACCATCAAAGGAGCGAATGCACTTCAAGACTTTGGAAACGCATCCCTCGCAATGCAAATCAGCCTTCAACACCACCGTGACGTTGCTCTTCCCTCCTCCATTGTCGCCCTTCTTGCTCTCTGCTCCCTCCTTCTGCTGCGCCTCCCCGTTGCTGTTCTTCTTCTTCTTCTCACCCATTACGAATTCGAGGGTTATAGATGTTTGGTTTAGGGTTTAGGGTTTAGGGTTTAGGGTTTAGGGTTTAGGGTTTAGGGTTTAGGGTTTTTTTTTGAATAAATGGGGAATTGTCGGGTTCCCCTCCCATTTTCATAAATTGATGAAAGATGATAATGTTTTGTTCATATGACAAAAACCTACACAAATGCCCAAGAAGCCATGCAAAAAAGGGCCCAATGATTTTCTTGGCAGCCTATACAAAAAAATTCGAGTCTGATGGGCCTCATGGATTCGGCCCATTGGTGTAGCCCATATAGTGAAGTCCAAAAGAGAAGTGGTTACAGCCCATTGGTGCAGTCCAGCGGAAGGTCCAGTAGCAGCAGTAGTGGCTGTGTCGGCCCAAAAATGATGGCCCATTGTTAGTAGTGGTTTGAGCCCAGCTGCAGCGCCCCAAAGACAGCAATAGGAGGAGCCCAATTCTGCATCTCCATTCATGGCCCAGCTGTACGAGTGGGCCTCCAAAACAGCAACAAAAATGACCCAATCTCTGCTTCTTCAAGGCTGCGTGGGCGAAAGAGACGGCCCAGTACTGGTTGGTTTCAAAAGAATTGATGGCTTTCAACCCATTTCAATAAAAACATTAAAAGCCCAAGTCTAAAAATAGGGAATTGAAGTCCAAAAGCTGAAAATGAGATAGGAAAAGAGGCCCAAATATGCAAATAAACCAATAAAAACAAGAAAATAAAGAGGGAAGAAACAAGAAATACCAAGAAAAAACCCAACATCACAACAATCCAATTGCCTCAAAAACTCTCTAAAGCACTCTTAAAAATAACTGCAACTCTCTTTTTGCCAATAATCCGTCCTTGTATCTCCTAATACAGTGTTTTCCTGTTCTAATCTTTCTCTTCTTTTTTTCCTTTTTTCTTTTTTTCTTTTTTTTTTTTTTTTCACTGATCCTTGCATTTTCGTATATTTTCGTTTTTTTTTTTTCTTCTGCTATTTCAGTGCCAAAGACTTTCAAGCAACAAGATCACCAAGCAATGACAAAAGCTTCCCACAAGCAAAAACAGCAAAAACAAGAGGACAAGCAGACATTAGGCAAACAATGTAATTTTGAAAAAAGATTGAAAGAGGTCAATTACTTGAAACCAACATAGTAAAAAGATGGGCAGAACACCTTAAAGAAACTATAAATACACTTGAAGGCTGTCAAGATAGCGAGGTGGGTTGTGTAGGTGAATGAAGTATTCTGAGGAGTTGTAGAAGTTAGTAAGAGAGTGTCTGTGTATGTGATTTGATTGTGAATATTGTGGAGTGAGAGAATTGCGTAAGTGTAACGAATGTGTTTAATAAGATAGAAGAGAGTGAGATTGTGTAAGCTGAACGAAGTAGTGAGTGCAGAGAGCAAGGAAGTTCATTTGTGGTATATGAGATTCCCCGGTTTGTAGGAGGACAGGTTACGAGAGCGATAACCTATCGAATATTTCAGAATGTAGAGAGGCCAAGGGAGCACTTTAATATACGAAATGGAATGTACATTAAAGGCGATCAAAGACCGAGGACGTTTGATGAAATCCCTAATAAAATTTCCGTACCTGTCCAAGATAACCATAACCTTCGGTTGTGGATTTGCATCCGTGATCAGCTTGAGGGCCTGAAAATTGCAGCATGTTGGAGCATAAGAAACATAGGAAATCGATTCAATGAAAAATGAGTTCGAGAAGAAAGACTCCCTGGTTGAATAACCACGAGGGAAGATCAACAAAAGTGGTTTGTATCACAGTTATAGCAGGCGTTGAACAGAGTTCTTTCATTTTCTGTCCACTTCATTTCCTGAAAATGCTCCTCCTTGTTGTGTTAACAGTCTTCTTCAGTTTTGCAATAGGTGAATTCACCATTATATACAGAAATTCCTTGAGTTGGGGATGAGGAACAGTACAACAACGACAGCAGTGTGGGTGAAAATCAGCACAGCCACAACAGCAGACTAAAGCCGGAAACACGACAGGAGCTGCGGCTGAACAGCAGCAGCAGCAGCAGTTGCAGCCTTTTTAGGCTTGCAGCAAAAGCAGAAACAGTAGAACGCTGAGAATCCTCTTCCTTGTTGTGTTTGTGATTCCCTGTGTGGAACATCAAAAGAAATAGCAGCTTGGTGTCTTCGATGTGCATATTGGTTCCAAAAATCAAAAGCAGTATGCACAGCAACAGAGTTATTACCATGAATTCCTGAAGTGAGATGAATCATCTTTGCATAAATGCCCCCTGAAGTTGCTTGCTGCAGCCACAACAACAAGTGGCATGGCAGCAGTAAAAGCAAGGTCGTTGCAGCGAAAAGCAGCTGCTGTCACAGTGCCATGGTTCTGCAGCAAGAAAGCAGAGTTAATTGATAGCCAAGCAAGATGATAGGAGAGGTTAAGAAAGCTCCCTGAAGTGAGATCAATTATCCTCGCATAATTGCCCCTTGAGTTGGGGTTGAGGGACAACACAGTAACAGCAGCAGAGTGGATGAAAATCAGCAACACAACAGTAGCAAAAACAGGTGGTGCCATTATTTCCAGAAATTCCCTGAACTGAGATGAATCCTCATCACTGTAGCGCCGTTTGGAGGTGGTTGCTGCTGCAGCGCCTTAAGATGTTCAAACAAAACAAAAGCAGCAACTGCAGCAGTAATTTTGAGCCAAAAATTGTCCCTCTGTTTGATGTTTTTTTGAAAGAGAAAGTTCCATTTCAGCAGCAGCAGGAGCGTGTTTGCAGCAGCGGCAGGAGCATGTTTGCAGCAGCCGAATGGTAGAACAGCAACGACAGCACCATTAAAACAGGCAGCAGAGTGACAGGAACACAGCAACAGCAGCAGTGAAGTAAGTTGCAGCTGCAGGAAAGCACTTGCAGCAGCGGCAGCAAAGAAGCAGGAAAAGACTTGTGGCAGCAGCAGCACAGAAACAGCAATCTGCATCACCATGAAAGCAGCAGCAGAGCAGCGGACAGTAGCAGCAAAATGAAGCCTTGCAGCAGCAGCGGAGCACTGTGAGAGGGAAAAAAAAACAGCAGCAAAGGGGAAAAAACAGCAAAAAAACAAATTTGCAGAAGCAAAAGAAATCAGAAAATGCGAGAACAGAGGACTCCCTGAACATTCCTTCACTTGGTTCGGATGTAGGGAATTCCTTGTCGGTCACATTCGATGATCCCCACGAGTTTGAATCTCCTCTCCTCTCCTCTCAAGAGTTTAGAGCTATTTGTAGAGCATGCGAGGTTAGCAAGATAGTCAGCTGCTTTGTTTCCTTCTCGGTAGATATGCGTGATTTTGTACTCCACCTTTTTCAGCATTAAGCGAATGTGTGTGAGCATGTGCTTAAGAGGCCAGTGCGCTTTCTCTGATTGTTGAACGAGATGGAGGATACAATTCGCATCAACCTCAATCCAAATTCGTGGAATGTTTTCAGTTTGACATAGTTGGAGGGCTTTAAATAGGGCGAATACTTCCGCAAACGTATTGTTCGTTTCTCCAAGAACTTCATAAAATGCTAAAATGACTGCTCCCTCCTCATCCTCGCAATTCCTCCTGCTCCAGCACGTCCCGGGTTCCCTTTAGAGGCCCCATCCGTGTTGATTTTGATCCATCCAAGCTCCGGTTTGGTCCACTTCACGATCTTGATTTTGGGCTTGTATTGCGATCCAAGTTCGAGTCCCATGAATTTCGCCACAAATCGGTCCCCTTTCCAGTTGATGCGTTTGGTCGTTTTGCTTTTGAAAGTGGTGACAATGTGTTGGTGGACCTTCCATTTGATGCGATCCGAGTTAAAATTTTTATTCCGATGCTTCACATCATTCCTTTCAAGCCAACCAAACCACAAGATGAGCATGGGAACAATCATTCTAATGTGGTTTTGCCCCAATGCTGATATCCTCCAATAGTTCAAAAGGAGCACAATGTTATCAGTGTTAGGAAGGTTCATGTTAAATTTCCTGGCAAAATGCTCCCACACACATCTAATCCCATTGCCTTCAATGAACACGTGCTGGAGACTTTCGACATGATTACAGCAAGAGCACTTAGAGGCTAGTTGAATACCTTTTTTCTGGAGCTTCTCATCAACTGGAAGTTTGTCGTTGATAAGTCTCCACATGAAGACAGACATTGTTGGGGTAACAAACGGAGACCAGATTTCCTTAACGAGCTGTTGTGTAGCTCTCGTCTGTCTCAGTGAGTTCCACGTGGCTTTCATACTGAAAATCCCATCTCCACTCAACTTCCACAGAGGTGTATCACTGGTGTCGACGTCAAACGGTATCTGGCAAATTTGATGAACCATGTCTGCTGTAAGCACTTCTCTCAGTTTTGCAACGTTCCAGGAATTATTTTCCCAGTAGTTGTTGACAGGAGTTGTGTTCCACTCAAAATCAGGCATTATCTCAAAGAGTGGTTTTTCACCAATCCAGTTATCGAACCAAAATGAGATGTGTCCTTTTCCGAGGCTCCAGAAGATCTGCCTGTCCGCTTCTTTTCTGTGTCGGCACATTCTTTTCCAGTTTGGTGAGGCGATGTATGAGAGCTTTGCTGGGACTGGATGACTTCCTGTACAATACTTTTCCAGAAAGAAAAGGGCCCAAAGTGAGCTCTGGTTCCTAAATCTCCACCGCAGCTTGAGTTGGAAAGCATGGACCACATCTTGGATTCTTCTAACCCCAAAACCCCCTTCCTCCGTCGGATAGCAGATATCGTCCCACGAAGACCAGTTCAGTTTTCTCTGCTCACCAGTATTGCCCCAAAGGAACTTGTTGAAAAGTCTTTCAATGCGTTCCATTACATACTTAGGAGGTTTCAGGACTTGAAGCAGGTATGTCGGCATGGCACTGAGGACACTTTTGATGAGCTGAAGCCGTCCTCCATGGGACAGGAGTGCTTTTTCCCATCCTGTGATCTTATTCCGAATTTTTTGAATGAGTTCGTCGAAGAGAGCTCCCTTCTTGTTCCCTTTGAAGAGAGGCGCTCCCAGGTATGTGATCGGAAGGTATTTCAGCCTGAAGCCAGTGACCTGTTGGATGCAGCGAATTCTCATGTTGGAGGTCTTTTTATCGACCGTGAAGGAGCTTTTCTCCTTGTTGATGCGCTGCCCAGAAATGAGCTCGTAGTGCCTAAGGAATTCCATAAGTGTTTTTAGGTCCTTGCGGGTACCTTTCGAGAAGATAATGATATCGTCTGCAAATGCCAGGTGGGAGATGTTCTTGCTGCTCCTTGCAAAGAAATTCATACGGGGCTGCTGTTGGAAAAGCCAATCAAGTCCTCTGGATAAGCATTCTGCTGCAATAACGAAGAGCGTTGGGGATAATGGATCCCCTTGTCTGAGGCCTCGCGTCGACTTAAAAAATCCCACCCCTTCACCGTTGATCAAAATACTAAACCAACAGTTTTCAATGAGTTTCTTGATCATGTTAATCCAGTGCGTTGGAAATCCCACTCTCATAAGCATGTGGTAGAGGAATGTCCAGTTAACACGGTCATAGGCTTTTTCCATGTCAATCTTGAATATGGTGTTGCTCAGACTGCCATTTTTTCCAAGACAATGGGAAAGTTCTTGTGCAAGAAGAATATTATCTGAAATCATGCGGCCCTGAACAAAACTGCTCTGGGAAGGGGAGATGATTTTGGGAAGCAGTTTGGCCATTTGGTTGTTGATGACTTTGGATAGGATTTTTCCCGTGACGTTACAAAGGCTAATGGGCCTGAAATCTTTCCAAGTGGATGGAGCCTCAATCTTTGGAATGAGAACGATGGTTGTCGTTGTGAAATTCTTCGGAGGAGTAGATCCCGAGAGGAAATCCAAAACTGCGCCGTAGAGATCTTGACCAATAATTTCCCAACAACATTGAAAAAAGTGTGCCGAGAATCCGTCAGGGCCAGCCGTACTATGTGGGCACATATCAAAAATGATTGTTTTCACATCTTCAATTGTGGGGGTAGCATTAAGCTGATGCCGGTCCTCCTCTGAGAGAATGTTGGGGACCCAATGCAGGTCGTCAACACTCACCGTATCATCTCTTGTGAAGGCCTGCGTGAAGTAGTCAACAACCGAAACTTTGATATCTTCCGCTTTAGTGAGTGTGGCTCCATTATGTTGGATTTTGTAGATCCTTGATTGTTTCCTCTTTTTCTTAGTCAGCGAATGGAAATACTTTGTGTTTTTTTCCCCCTCCTCAAGCCACTTACAAGCTGCCTTCTGTTTCCAGTAGCTTTCTTCAACAGATAGAGCAAATGTTAGCTCAGCTGTGGCTTTGTTCATTGCAATGAGATTCTCATCAGAAGGGTCCCCATCGTATGCTTGTTCCGCTATCTTGACTCTTTGTTCAGCATCCGTGATATTTTGAAAAATATTCCCAAACACTTCGGTGTTCCACAATTTCAGAGCTGCTTTAATCCGGTGGAGCTTCTGTTGGAAAGCAAACATACCATGGCCATGGATAGGATGCTGCCACGAAGTAGTCACACAGTGCTTGAAGTCATGGTGCTTAGTCCACATGTTTTGGAAACGGAAGGGTGTCGGACCTGTCTTCTTTTCTTGTTTGACCGACAGAAGGAGCGGGCAATGATCCGAAACGTTCCTTGTGAGGTGCTGAATACGAGATAAGGGGAATGCTTGGGTCCACGTGTGAGAGAATAAGAACCTGTCAAGACGTTGCCAAAGTCTGCTCCTAGACCAAGTAAATTTAGACCCCTCGAATCCCGCATCCTGAAGACCACAGTCCATCATCATGTCTCCAAAATCCTCCATCGTTCTAATTTTTGGAGCAGCGCCTCCTTTTCTTTCACTACAATACAGAACAGTGTTGAAATCTCCACCAAGGAGCCAAGGTTCTTCTCCGTCATCAATATTTCTGAGCGCATCCCACAATTCCCGTCTTTCTGCTCTGGTGTGTTTAGCATAGACCCAAGTGCATAGTATTCCATTTGGCCAGAAATCTGAAAAGATACGTAGGTGCAGAAATTGCTCTTGAGAGATCAAGATTTCACAATCAAGATCTTCTTTCATGAAGCACCAAATTTTGGAATTAGAATTACTGATGACCTTGTCAAATCCCAGTCTTCTACAGAAATATTGTTCATCCAGTTTAACCTTTGGCTCGATAATCACAAGCATTTTCGGTTTGTGTTTCTTACAATTCCAATGCACATGTTTTTGTTTATGGGTTTCTCCTATGCCCCGAATGTTCCAAAGGAGGATCTTCATACGAAACGGGGTGGGGTTGGTGGCACCACATGTTTTGATCTACTTCTAGTCAAAATTCTAGACACTTCATGCACTTTTGGTGTGTCAAATTCGAAATTGATGCCTGGCTGAAAATCCCTTTCACTGGATCCTGAACGTGTGTGCTTTCCTCTCATCGCACAATCTTCCATTGACGAAGACGGCGACGCCGGTCTGCATGGATCCTTATCCTCGTTGGAGTGATCACTGTCCATATGCGCTGATTCCTCTTCCTTTTCTTCAATGAGCTCAGTTTCAGAATCATAGTAGTTCTCATGCGGTGAGGGAAGTTCATTAGCAGCTTGGTTAAGGGTACAGGTCTGTTGCTGATTTCTAGAGATTCTCTGATCGTTATCACCTTGTTGTCGATCAGATTGATTCATTTCGAGCACATGCTCCCTATTCTTCTTCATAAGCATAGCAAAGGGGTTGGGGGAAAAGGGAATAAGAGCAACACATTGGAGGGGAGCCTCCATTGCTACCCCCTCACAATGCCCAACAATATCATCATCTCTCAATTCCTCAACATTAGAATTTAACTCATGCACATTACACAGACATGATGCATTTCTGTGTATACGAACATTCACCTCTCTCAGTCCGTTTGCTACTCTTTTCTGCCTTTCCATCAAGCGCTTGTTTGGCAGGTGTGTTGGTAGCTTCTTTCCCTCTTTTTTCCTTGCCTTTCCCGTTCGTTGCAGCAGTAGGCTCCTTCCTCTCCTCATTTCGACGACGAGGTGCTGGTTTCGGGTTGTTCCCTTTGGAGTAGCATTCCAAGTCCTGGTGGCCAACATGTTTACATAGAGTGCAGTATTTCGGCACTTGTTCATACTCGACTTTCTGAATGATCGAAATACCATTGATCTGGATATCGAATTCCTGAATGAGCGGTGTAAGCAGGTCGATTTCAATGCAGACTCGAGCTTTTGAAAGCTTGGACTGGTTGAAAGTGAAGTCATCAATTTGCAGCGGTGTTCCAATCATACTAGCAACCGCATAAAGAGCATCTTTATGGAATAAGTGAGCTGGGAGTTCGGGGAAGCTAACCCAGATGGGAACAATAGAGGATTCTTGAGCAGGAGTAAATGTCGGGGTCCATTTGAATACCCGCATCGGATATCCTTGTATGTACCAAATTCTTCTTAACCAGAGACGTGAGAAATCTGTTTCATTTGACATGGATATGAGAACATGCTTAGCATTGATCATACTAACCGTAAAAGCACCACGGATTCCAAGCCCAGCCACCAATCGGTGAAGGTTGCGATATTGCGGTGCTCCATGTGAGAATTTACCAACAAGAGCAAAACGATAGGCCGCTGCAAATGAAAGTGTCTCAGTGTCAGAGAAAATGAGAGTCTGTCGCCCATCAAGTGTGGCTTGCTTCCCAACGTTCGCTGGAGTCGAGTTGGCAAGAAAATACTTTTGGAGGTCCGACGCGGTTGAGACACGGGTGCGGTGTAGAGAGGGGTTTACGAGTGCTTCAGCAAACGATTTGGTAGATGGTGGAGGTGCTTGTGCTTCAGCAACTGAGGGTTGCTTCTTGTCAGACGAGCGAGTTGACTCAACTGAGTTGACTCGGCCCAATGAAGCTTTGAGCGTAGGAAAGTCAACCGAGTTAGGGGCCATCAATGTCGCCGGAGCAATGCCCAAATCAGAGCCGATGGATGTGTTCTCCATCTGATGACGATCACGATGGTGGTTCTCCGCGCTCCAACAGCCGTCGGACGGCGGAGAAACGGCAAAGAGAAGTTGGCAGCGAGCGGAAAACGTGCGACAACTTCCAACGGGTCGATCAAAGCACTGGGTTGATGGAAATTGATGAAATCGGTCTCGTTAGGATCGCAAGATAGAGGCGAGTTGAACGGCACTGGTCCGCGACCACCGTTCGTTCGGTCGCCGGAGAATTGACCAGAAAGGTCAAATGTGGTCAAAGCAAAAGCCCAGTCGATTCGTTGATCCGATTACGAAATTGATTGAGGGCTTTAGTGCGTTTTGGAGAGAGGAATCCAACGGTATATGTGGTGGCCAGCGATTCTCAGGGACGGCGGAGAATTTCTAGAGAGAAGGTGCCGGCGATTCTAGGGCGATTTGGGGGCGATTTCAGAGACTTTGGGACGCGATTGCCGGCGCGTCAGAACGGCTCTCGGGACACGCGCACCATGGCTGTGATCGCCGGTCAGAGGCGCATCGGAAAATGGTGAGCGTGTGCTCGTACGCGCCGGGAAATTTTTCCGGCGCCGGCCGACGGCGGCGCGGCGGCGGTGCCGCGGCGG
>NC_026152.1:0-39516 GCF_000512975.1 Sesamum indicum
ACTGGGTTAACAAATTCGTGTGTCTTTTATCGCCTTCATATTCCACCTGTTATCCATCTTAACCCGATCCAATTCCTAACACCAAGACCAACGTTTGGGTTAGGTTTGGTCGAATTCTGAGAAAGTTGAAAATTTCTCTATCTGGCATGGTTTTATTAAAAAAGCAAGTCCGTTTCCCTTTTTACACTAACTTGTAGGTATTATTACGTTTAGTAAATTTTACCACACAAATGCATGGGCCAAGACCTATGTTTGGGTTATGTTTCGTGGAATTTTAAGAACGTTGAAAATTTCGCTGTTTGGCACGGTTTTATTAAAGCAAGTTCGTTTTCCTTTAACACAAACTTGTAGTTATTAAGACGCATAGCAAATTTACCACACATATGCATGGGCCATAACCAACGTTTGGGTCAAGTTTCGTGGATCTCTGAGAACGTTGAAAATTTCGCTGTTTGGCACGATTTTATTAAAGCAAGTTCATTTCTCTTTTACACTAACTTGTAGTTATTAAGACGCATAGCAAATTTACCACACATATGCATGGTCCATAACCAACGTTTGGGTCAAGTTTCCTGGATTTCTGAGAACGTTGAAAATTTCGCTGTTTGACACGATTTTATAAAGCAGGTTCGTTTCCCTTTTACACTAACTTGTAGTTATTAATACGCTTAGCAAATTTACACACAAATGCATGGGCCATAACCAACGTTTGGGTCAAGTTTCGTGGATCTCTGAGAACGTTGAAAATTTAGCTGTTTCGCACAGTTTCGATTTTATTATAGCAAGTTCGTTTCCCTTTTACACTATCTTGTAGTTATTATTGCGCTTGTAAATTTACCTCACAAATGCATGGGTCAAGGCCAACGTTTGTGTCAACTTTTGTGGAATTTTGAGAACGTTGAAAATTTCGTTGTTTGGCACGGTTTTATTAAAACAAATTCGTTTGCCTTTTACACTAACTTGTAGGTATTATTACGCTTACCAAATTTACCACACAAATACATGTGTCTAGACCACCGTTTGGGTCAAGTTTCGTGAAACGCTGAGAACATTGAAAATTTCGCTATTTGGCACGGTTTTATTAAAGCAAGTTCGTTTCCCTACTACAATAACTTGTAGTTATTATTACGCTTAGCAAATTTACCACACGAATGCATAGGCCTAGACCTACGTTTGGGTCAAGTTTCGTGGAATTCTGTAAACGTTGAAAATTTCGCTGTTTCGCACGGTTTTATTATTAAAGCAAGTTCGTTTCCCTTTTACACTAACTTATAGTTATTATTACACTTAGCAAAAATTAATCACACAAATGCATGGGCCAAGAACTACGTTTCGATCAAGTTTCAAGGAATTCTGAGAACATTAAAAATTTCGCTCTTTGGCACGGTTTTATTAATAAGCAAGTTCGTTGGCTTTTTACACTAACTTCTAGGTATTATTATGCTTAGCAAATTTACCACACAAATGCATTGGCCAAGACCTACGTTTGGGTCAAGTTTAATGGAATTCTGAGAACGTTGAAAATTTCGCTATTAGAAAATTTCGCTCTTTGGCACGGTTTTATTAATAAGCAAGTTCGTTGGCTTTTTACACTAACTTCTAGGTATTATTATGCTTAGCAAATTTACCACACAAATGCATTGGCCAAGACCTACGTTTGGGTCAAGTTTAATGGAATTCTGAGAACGTTGAAAATTTCGCTATTAGGCACGGTTTTATTAAAGAAGCAAGTTCATTTTCCTTTAACACTAACTTATAGTTATTATTACGCTTAGCAAATTTACCACACAAATGCATGGGCCAAGACCAACGTTTGGCTCAAGTTTCCTGAAATTCTCAGAACGTTGAAAATTTCGCTTTTTGGCACGGTTTTATTAATGCAAGTTCGTTTCCCTTTGACACTAACTCATAGTTATTATTACGCTTAGCAAATTTACTACACAAATGCATGGCCAAGACCAACGTTTGGGTCAAATTTCGTGAAATTCTGAGAACGTTGAAAATTTCACTATTTGGCACGATTTTATTATAGCAAGTTCGTTTCTCTTTTATACTAACTTGTTGTTATTATTACGCTTAGCAAATTTACCACACGAATGCATGGGCCTAGACCTACGTTTGGGTCAAGTTTCGTGGAATTATGTAAACGTTGAAAATTTCGCTGTTTCGCACGGTTTTATTATTAAAGCAAGTTCGTTTCCCTTTTACACTAACTTATAGTTATTATTACGCTTAGCAAAAATTTATCACACAAATGCATGGGCCAAGAACTACGTTCGGATCAAGTTTCAAGGAATTCTGAGAACATTGAAAATTAAATTTCGCTGCTTGGGTTTTATTAAAAAGCAAGTTCATTGCCCTTTTATACTAACTTCTAGGTATTATTATGCCTAGCAAATTTACCACACAAATACATGTGTCTAGACCAACATTTGGGTCAAGTTTCGTTGAAATGCTGAGAACTTTGAAAATTTTGGTATTTGGCACGGTTTTATTAAAGCAAGTTCGTTTCCCTACTTCAATAACTTGTAGTTATTATTACGCTTAGCAAATTTACCACACAAATGCATGGGCCAGGACCAACGTTTGGGTCAAGTTTCGTGAAATGCTGAGAACTTTGAAAATTTCGCTATTTGGCACGGTTTTATTAAAGCAAGTTCGTTTCCCTACTACAATAACTTGTAGTTATTATTACGCTTAACAAATTTACCACACAAATGCATGGGCCAGAACCAACATTTGGGTCAAGTTTCGTGGAATTTTGAGAACATTGAAAATTTCGCTGTTTCGCACAGTTTTATTAAAGCAAGTTCATTTCCCTTTTACACTACCTTGTAGTTATTATTACACTTAGTAAATCTACCACACAAATGCATTGGACAAGGCCAACGTTTGGGTCAAGTTTCGTGGAATTCTGAGAACATTGAAAATTTCGCTATTTGGCACGGTTTTATTAAAACAAGTTCGTTTCCCTTTTACACTAACTTATAGTTATTATTAAGCTTATCAAATTTACATCACAAATGCATGGGCCAAGACCAACGTTTGGGTTAGGTTTGGTCGAATTCTGAGAAAGTTGAAAATTTCTCTATCTGGCATGGTTTTATTAAAAAAGCAAGTCCGTTTCCCTTTTTACACTAACTTGTAGGTATTATTACGCTTAGTAAATTTACCACACAAATGCATGGGTCATGACCTATGTTTGGGTTATGTTTCGTGGAATTTTAAGAACGTTGAAAATTTCGCTGTTTGGCACGATTTTATTAAAGCAAGTTCGTTTCCCTTTAACACTAACTTGTAGTTATTAAGACGCATAGCAAATTCACCACACATATGCATGGGCCATAACGAACGTTTGGGTCAAATTTCGTGGATCTCTGAGAACGTTGAAAATTTCGCTGTTTGGCACGATTTTATTAAAGCAAGTTCGTTTCTCTTTTATACTAACTTGTTGTTATTATTACGCTTAGCAAATTTACCACACGAATGCATGGGCCTAGACCTACGTTTGGGTCAAGTTTCGTGGAATTATGTAAACGTTGAAAATTTCGCTGTTTCGCACGGTTTTATTATTAAAGCAAGTTCGTTTCCCTTTTACACTAACTTATAGTTATTATTACGCTTAGCAAAAATTTATCACACAAATGCATGGGCCAAGAACTACGTTCGGATCAAGTTTCAAGGAATTCTGAGAACATTGAAAATTTCGCTCTTTGGCATGGGTTTTATTAAAAAGCAAGTTCATTGCCCTTTTATACTAACTTCTAGGTATTATTATGCCTAGCAAATTTACCACACAAATGCGTTGGCCAAAACCTACGTTTGGGTCAAGTTTAATGGAATTCTGAGAACGTTGAAAATTTCGCTGTTAGGCACGATTTTATTAAAGAAGCAAGTTCATTTTCCTTTAACACTAACTTTTAGTTATTATTACGCTTAGCAAATTTACCACAGAAATGCATGGGCCAAGACCAACGTTTGGCTCAAGTTTCCTGAAATTCTCAGAACGTTGAAAATTTCGCTTTTTTGGCTCAAGTTTCCTGAAATTCTCAGAACGTTGAAAATTTCGCTTTTTGGCACGGTTTTATTAATGCAACTTCGTTTCTCTTTGACACTAACTTGTAGTTATTATTACGCTTAGCAAATTTACTACACGAATGCATGGCCAAGACCAACGTTTGGGTCAAGTTTCGTGGAATTTTGAGGACGTTAAAAATTTCACTGTTTGGCACGGTTTTATTAAAGTAAGTTCGTCTCCCTTTTACACTAATCTTGTAGTTATTATTACGCTTAGTAAATTTACCACACAAATGCATGGGCCAAGGCCAACGTTTGGGTCAAATTTCGTGGAATTTTGAGAACGTTGAAAATTTTGCTGTTTGGCATGGTTTTATTAAAGTATGTTCGTCTCCCTTTTACACTATCTTGTAGTTATTATTACACTTAGTAAATTTACCACACAAATGCATGGGCCAAGGCCAACGTTTTGGTCAAGATTCGTGAAATTCTGAGAATATTGAAAATTTCGCTGTTTGGCACAGTTTTATTAAAACAAGTTCGTTTCCCTTATAGATATTATTACGCTTATCAAATTTAAATCACAAATGCATGGGCCAAGACCAACGTTTGGGTTAGGTTTGGTCGAATTCTGAGAAAGTTGAAAATTTCTCTATCTGGCATGGTTTTATTAAAAAAGCAAGTCCGTTTCCCTTTTTACACTAACTTGTAGGTATTATTACGCTTAGTAAAATTTACCACACAAATGCATGGGCCAAGACCTATGGTTGGGTTATGTTTCGTGGAATTTTAAGAACGTTAAAAATTTCGCTGTTTGGCACGGTTTTATTAAAGCAAGTTCGTTTTCCTTTAACACTAACTTGTAGTTATTAAGACGCATAGCAAATTTACCACACATATGCATGGGCCATAACCAACGTTTAGGTCAAGTTTCGTGGATCTCTGAGAACGTTGAAAATTTCGCTGTTCGGCACGATTTTATTAAAGCAAGTTCGTTTCTCTTTTACACTAACTTGTAGTTATTAAGACGCATAGCAAATTTACCACACATATGCATGGGCCATAACCAACGTTTGGGTCAAGTTTCGTGGATCTCTGAGAACGTTGAAAATTTCGCTGTTTGGCACGATTTTATTAAAACAAGTTCGTTGCTCTTTTACACTAACTTGTTGTTATTATTACGCTTAGCAAATTTACCACACAAATGCATGGGCCTAGACCTACGTTTGGGTCAAGTTTCGTGGAATTCTGTAAACGTTGAAAATTTCGCTGTTTCGCACGGTTTTATTATTAAAGCAAGTTCGTTTCCCTTTTACACTAACTTATAGTTATTATTACGCTTAGCAAAAATTTATCACACAAATGCATGAGCCAAGAACTACGTTTCGATCAAGTTTCAAGGAATTCTGAGAACATTGAAAATTTCGCTCTTTGGCACGGTTTTATTAAAAAGCAAGTTCGTTGCCTTTTTACACTAACTTCTAGGTATTATTATGCTTAGCAAATTTACCACACAAATGCATTGGGCAAGACCTACGTTTGGGTCAAGTTTAATGGAATTCTGAAAACGTTGAAAATTTCGCTGTTTGGCACGGTTTTATTAAAGAAGCAAGCTCATTTTCCTTTAACACTAACTTATAGTTATTATTACGCTTAGCAAATTTACCACACAAATGCATGGGCCAAGACTAACGTTTGGCTCAAGTTTCCTGAAATTCTCAGAACGTTGAAAATTTCGCTTTTTGGCACGGTTTTATTAATGCAAATTCATTTCCCTTTGACACTAACTTGTAGTTATTATTACGCTTAGCAAATTTACTAGACAAATGCATGGCCAAGACCAACGTTTGGGTCAAGTTTCGTGGAATTCTGAGAACGTTAAAAATTTCGCTGTTTGGCACGGTTTTATTAAAGTAAGTTCGTCTCCCTTTTACACTATCTTATAGTTATTATTACGCTTAGTAAATTTACCACACAAATGCATGGATCAAGGCCAACGTTTGGGTCAAATTTCGTAGAATTTTGAGAACGTTGAAAATTTCGCTGTATGCCACGATTTTATTAAAACAAGTTCGTTAGCCTTTTACACTAACTTGTAGGTATTATTACGCTTACCAAAATTACCACACAAATAAATGTGTCTAGACCAACGTTTGGGTCAAATTTCATGAAATGTTGAGAACGTTGAAAATTTCTCTATTTGGCACGGTTTTATTAAATCAAGTTCGTTTCCCTTTTACAATAACTTGTAGTTATTATTACGCTTAGCAAATTTACCACACAAATGCATGGGCGAGGCCAACGTTTGGGTCAAATTTCGTGGAATTTTCAGAACGTTGAACATTTCGCTGTTTCGTCACGGTTTTATTAAAGCAATTTCATTTTCATTTTACAGTATCTTGTAGTTATTATTACACTTAGTAAATTTACCACACAAATGCATGGACCAAGGCCAACGTTTGGGTCAAGTTTCGTGGAATTATGAGAACATTGAAAATTTTGATGTTTCGCACAGTTTTATTAAAACAAGTTCGTTTCACTTTTAAACTAAGTTGTAATTATTATTACGCTTATCAAATTTACATCACAAATGCATGGGCCAAGACCAACGTTTGGGTTAAGTTTGTTCGAATTCTGAGAAAGTTGAAAATTTCTCTATTTGGCATGGTTTTATTAAAAAAGCAAGTCGTTTCCCTTTTACACTAACTTGTAGGTATTATTACGCTTAGAAAATTTACCACACAAATGCATGGCCCAAGACCTATGTTTGGGTCAAGTTTCGTGGAATTTTGAGAACGTTGAAAATATCGCTGTTTGACCCGGTTTTATTAAAGCAAGTTCGTTTCCCTTTTACACTAACTTGTAGTTATTAATACGCTTAGCAAATTTACCACACAAATGCATGGGCCATAACCAACGTTTGGGTCAAGTTTCGTGGATCTCTGAGAACATTGAAAATTTAGTTGTTTGGCACGGTTTTATAAAGCAGGTTCGTTTCCCTTTTACACTAACTTGTAGTTATTATTATGCTTAGCAAGTTTACCACACAAATGCATGGGCCTAAACCTATGCTTGGGTCCAGTTTCGTGGAATTCTGTGAACGTTGAAAGTTTTGTTGTTTCGCACGGTTTTATTATTAAAGCAAGTTCGTTTCCCTTTAACACTAACTTCTAGTTATTATTATGCTTAGCAAATTTACCACACAAATGCATGGGTCAAGACCAACGTTTGGCTCAAGTTTCCTGAAATTCTGAAGAACGTTGAATTTCGCTGTTTGGCACGGTTTTATCTAAGCAAGTTCGTTTCCCTTTGACACTAACTTATAGTTATTATTACGCTTAGCAAATTTACTACACAAATGCATGGCCAAGAACAACGTTTGGGTCAAGTTTCGTGGAATTTTGAGAACGTTGAAAATTTCACTATTTGGCACGATTTTATTATAGCAAGTTCGTTTCCCTTTTACTCTATCTTGTAGTTATTATTGCGCTCGTAAATTTACCTCACAAATGCATGGGTCAAGGCCAACGTTTGGGTCAAGTTTTGTGGAATTTTGAGAACATTGAAAATTTCGCTGTTTGGCACGATTTTATTAAAACAAATTCGTTTGCCTTTTACACTAACTTGTAGGTATTATTACGCTTACCAAATTTACCACACAAATACATATGTCTAGACCACCGTTTGGGTCAAGTTTCGTGAAACGCTGAGAACTTTGAAAATTTCGCTATTTGGCACGGTTTTATTAAAGCAAGTTCGTTTCCCTACTACAATAACTTATAGTTATTATTAAGCTTATCAAATTTACATCACAAATGCATGGGCCAAGACCAACGTTTGGGTTAGGTTTGGTCGAATTCTGAGAAAGTTGAAAATTTCTCTCTGTTTCGCACAGTTTTATTAAAGCAAGTTCATTTCTCTTTTACACTATCTTGTAGTTATTATTACACTTAGTAAATCTACCACACAAATGCATGGGCCAAGGCCAACGTTTGGGTCATGTTTCGTGGAATTCTGAGAACATTGAAAATTTCGCTAATTGGCACGGTTTTATTAAAGCAAGTTCGTTTCCCTTTTACACTAACTTATAGTTATTATTAAGCTTATCAAATTTACATCACAAATGCATGGGCCAAGACCAACGTTTGGGTTAGGTTTGGTCGAATTCTGAGAAAGTTGAAAATTTCTCTATCTGGCATGGTTTTATTAAAAAAGCAAGTCCGTTTCCCTTTTTACACTAACTTGTAGGTATTATTACGCTTAGTAAATTTACCACACAAATGCATGGGCCAAGACCTATGTTTGGGTTATGTTTCGTGGAATTTTAAGAACGTTGAAAATTTCGCTGTTTGGCACGATTTTATTAAAGCAAGTTCGTTTTCCTTTAACACTAACTTATAGTTATTAAGACGCATAGCAAATTTACCACACATATGCATAGGCCATAACCAACGTTTGGATCAAATTTCGTGGATCTCTGAGAACGTTGAAAATTTCGCTGTTTGGCACGATTTTATTAAAGCAAGTTCGTGAGAACGTTGAAAATTTCGCTGTTTGGCACGATTTTATTAAAGCAAGTTCGTTTCTCTTTTACACTAACTTATTGTTATTATTACGCTTAGCAAATTTACCACACGAATGCATGGGCCTAGACCTACATTTGGGTCAAGTTTCGTGGAATTCTGTAAACGTTGAAAATTTCGCTGTTTCGCACGGTTTTATTATTAAAGCAAGTTCGTTTCCCTTTTACACTAACTTATAGTTATTATTACGCTTAGCAAAAATTTATCACACAAATGCATGGGCCAAGAACTACGTTTGTATCAAGTTTCAAGGAATTCTGAGAACATTGAAAATTTCGCTCTTTGGCACGGTTTTATTAAAAAGCAAGTTCGTTGCCTTTTGACACTAACTTCTAGGTATTATTATGCTTAGCAAATTTACCACACAAATGCATTGGCCAAGACCTACGTTTGGGTCAAGTTTAATGGAATTCTGAGAACGTTGAAAATTTCACTGTTTGGCACGGTTTTATTAAAGAAGCAAGTTCATTTTTTCTTTAACACTAACTTATAGTTATTATTACGCTTAGCAAATTTACCACATAAATGCATGGGCCAAGACCAACGTTTGGCTCAAGTTTCCTGAAATTCTAAGAACGTTGAAAATTTCGCTTTTTGGCACGGTTTTATTAATGCAAGTTTGTTTTCCTACACTAACTTGTAGTTATTATTACGCTTAGCAAATTTACTACACAAATGCATGGCCAAGACCAACGTTTGGGTCAAGTTTCGTGGAATTCTAAGAACGTTAAAAATTTCGTTATTTGGCACGGTTTTATTAAAGTAAGTTCGTTTCCCTTTGTAGTTATTATTACGCTTAGTAAATTTACCACACAAATGCATGGGCCAAGGCCAACGTTTGGGTCAAATTTCGTGGAATTTTGAGAACGTTCAAAATTTCGCTGTTTGCCACGATTTTATTAAAACAAGTTCGTTTGCCTTTTACACTAACTTATAGGTATTATTACGCTTACCAAATTTACCACACAAATACATGTGTCTAGACCAACGTTTGGGTCAAGTTTCGTGAAATGCTGAGAACGTTGAAAATTTCGCTATTTGGCAAGGTTTTATTAAATCAAGTTCGTTTCCCTTTTACAATAACTTGTAGTTATTATTACGCTTAGCAAATTTACCACACAAATGCATGGGCGAGGCCAACGTTTGGGTCAAGTTTCGTGGAATTTTCAGAACGTTGAAAATTTCACTGTTTTGCACGGTTTTATTAAGGCAAGTTCATTTTCCTTTTACACTATCTTGTAGTTATTATTACACTTAGTAAATTTACCACACAAATGCATATTACACTTAGTAAATTTACCACACAAATGCATGGGCCAAGGCCAACGTTTGGGTCAAGTTTCGTGGAATTATGAGAACATTGAAAATTTTGCAGTTTCGCACAGTTTTATTAAAGCAAGTTCGTTTCACTTTTACACTAACTTGTAATTATTATTACGCTTATCAAATTTACATCACAAATGCATGGGCCAAGACCAACGTTTGGGTTAAGTTTGTTCGAATTCTGAGAAAGTTGAAAATTTCTCTATTTGGCATGGTTTTATTAAAAAAGCAAGTCTGTTTCCCTTTTACACTAACTTGTAGGTATTATTACGCACCACACAAATGCATGGGCGAGGCCAACGTTTGGGTCAAATTTCGTGGAATTTTCAGAACGTTGAACATTTCGCTGTTTCGTCACGGTTTTATTAAAGCAATTTCATTTTCATTTTACAGTATCTTGTAGTTATTATTACACTTAGTAAATTTACCACACAAATGCATGGGCCAAGGCCAACGTTTGGGTCAAGTTTCGTGGAATTATGAGAACATTGAAAATTTTGCAGTTTCGCACAGTTTTATTAAAGCAAGTTCGTTTCACTTTTACACTAACTTGTAATTATTATTACGCTTATCAAATTTACATCACAAATGCATGGGCCAAGACCAACGTTTGGGTTAAGTTTGTTCGAATTCTGAGAAAGTTGAAAATTTCTCTATTTGGCATGGTTTTATTAAAAAAGCAAGTCTGTTTTCCTTTTACACTAACTTGTAGGTATTATTACGCTTAGTAAATTTACCACACAAATGCATGGCCCAAGACCTATGTTTGGGTCAAGTTTCGTGGAATTTTGAGAACGTTGAAAATATTGCTGTTTGACCCGATTTTATTAAAGCAAGTTTGTTTCCCTTTTACACTAACTTGTAGTTATTAATACGCTTAGCAAATTTACCACACAAATGCATGGGCCATAACCAACGTTTGGGTCAAGTTTCGTGGATCTCTGAGAACGTTGAAAATTTAGTTGTTTGGCACAGTTTTATAAAGCAGGTTCGTTTTCCTTTTACACTAACTTGTAGTTATTATTATGCTTAGCAAGTTTACCACACAAATGCATGGGCCTAAACCTATGCTTGGGTCCAGTTTCGTGGAATTCTGTGAACGTTGAAAGTTTTGTTTCTTCGCACGGTTTTATTATTTAAGCAAGTTCGTTTCCCTTTAACACTAACTTCTAGTTATTATTATGCTTAGCAAATTTACCACACAAATGCATGGGTCAAGACCAACGTTTGGCTCAAGTTTCCTGAAATTCTAAGAACGTTGAAATTTCACTGTTTGGCACGGTTTTATCTAAGCAAGTTCGTTTCCCTTTGACACTAACTTATAGTTATTATTACGCTTAGCAAATTTACTACACAAATGCATGGCCAAGAACAACGTTTGGATCAAGTTTCGTGGAATTCTGAGAACGTTGAAAATTTTACTGTTTGGCACGATTTTATTATAGCAAGTTCGTTTCCCTTTTACTCTATCTTGTAGTTATTATTACGCTTGTAAATTTACCACACAAATGCATGGGTCAAAGCCAACGTTTGGGTCAAGTTTTGTGGAATTTTGAGAACGTTGAAAATTTCGCTGTTTGGCACTGTTTTATTAAAACAAATTCGTTTGCCTTTTACACTAACTTGTAGGTATCATTACGCTTACCAAATTTACCACACAAATACATGTGTCTAGACCACCGTTTGGGTCAAGTTTCGTGAAACGCTGAGAACTTTGAAAATTTCGCTATTTGGCACGGTTTTACTAAAGCAAGTTCGTTTCCCTACTATAATAACTTGTAGTTATTATTACGCTTAGCAAGTTTACCACACAAATGCATGGGCCAGGACCAACGTAAGGGTCCAGTTTCGTGGAATTTTGAGAACATTGAAAATTTCGTTGTTTCGCACAGTTTTATTAAAGCAAGTTCATTTCCCTTTTACACTATCTTGTAGTTATTATTACACTTAGTAAATCTACCACACAAATGCATGGGCCAAGTCTTGTAGTTATTATTACACTTAGTAAATCTACCACACAAATGCATGGGCCAAGGCCAACGTTTGGGTCAACTTTCGTGGAATTCTGAGAACATTGAAAATTTCGCTGTTTGGCACGTTTTATTAAAGCAAGTTCGTTTCCCTTTTGCACTAACTTATAGTTATTATTACGCTTATCAAATTTACATCACAAATGCATGGGCCAAGACCAACGTTTGGGTTAGGTTTGGTCGAATTCTGAGAAAGTTGAAAATTTCTCTATTTGGCATGGTTTTATTAAAAAAGCAAGTCCGTTTCCCTTTTTATACTAACTTGTAGGTATTGTTACGCTTAGTAAATTTACCACACAAATGCATGGGTCAAGACCTATGTTTGGGTTAAATTTCGTGGAATTTTAAGAACGTTGAAAATTTCGCTGTTTGGCACAGTTTTATTAACGCAAGTTCATTTCCCTTTAACACTAACTTGTAGTTATTAAGATGCATAGCAAATTTACCGCACATATGCATGGGCCATAACCAACGTCTGAGTCAAGTTTCGTGGATCTCTGAGAACGTTGAAAATTTCGCTGTTTGGCACGATTTTATTAAAGCAAGTTCGTTTCCCTTTTACACTAACTTATAGTTATTATTACGCTTAGCAAAAATTTATCACACAAATGCATGAGCCAAGAACTACGTTTCGATCAAGTACGTTGAAAATTTCGCTGTTTCGCACGGTTTTATTATTAAAGCAAGTTCGTTTCCCTTTTACACTAACTTATAGTTATTATTACGCTTAGCAAAAATTTATCACACAAATGCATGGGCCAAGAACTACGTTTGGATCAAGTTTCAAAGAATTCTGAGAACATTGAAAATCTCGCTCTTTGGCACGGTTTTATTAAAAAGCAAGTTCGTTGCCTTTTTACATTAACTTCTAAGTATTATTATGCTTAGCAAATTTACCACACAAATGCATTGGCCAAGACCTACGTTTGGGTTAAGTTTAATGGAATTCTGATAACGTTGAAAATTTCGCTGTTTGGCACGGTTTTATTAAAGAAGCAAGTTCATTTTTCTTTAACACTAACTTATAGTTATTATTACGCTTAGCAAATTTACCACACAAATGCATGGGCCAAGACCAACGTTTGGCTCAAGTTTCCTGAAATTCTAAGAACGTTGAAAATTTTGCTTTTTGGCACGGTTTTATTAATGTAAGTTCATTTCCCTTTGACACTAACTTGTAGTTATTATTACGCTTATCAAATTTACTACACAAATGCATAGCCAAGACCAACGTTTGGGTCAAGTTTCGTGGAATTCTGAGAACGTTAAAAATTTCGCTGTTTGGCACGATTTTATTAAACTAAGTTCGTCTCCCTTTTACACTATCTTGTAGTTATTATTACGCTTAGTAAATTTACCATACAAATGCATGGGCCAAGGCCAACGTTTGGGTCAAATTTCATGGAATTTTGAGAACGTTGAAAATTTCGCTGTTTGGCACGGTTTTATTAAAGCAAGTTCGTTTTCCTTTTACACTAACTTGTAGTAATTAATACGCTTAGCAAATTTACCACACAAATGCATGAGCCATAACCAACGTTTGGGTCAAGTTTCGTGGATCTCTGAGAACGTTGAAAATTTAGTTGTTTGGCACGGTTTTATAAAGCAGGTTCGTTTCCCTTTTACACTAACTTGTAGTTATTATTACGTTTAGCAAATTTACCACACAAATGCATGGTCCTAAACCTATGCTTGGGTCCAGTTTCGTGGAATTCTGTGAACGTTGAAAGTTTTGTTGTTTCGCACGGTTTTATTATTAAAGCAAGTTCGTTTCCCTTTAACATTAACTTCTAGTTATTATTACGCTTAGCAAATTTACCACACAAATGCATGGGTCAAGACCAACGTTTGGCTCATGTTTCCTGAAATTTTGAGAACGTTGAAATTTCGCTGTTTGGTATCTAAGCAAGTTCGTTTCCCTTTGACACTAACTTATAGTTATTATTACGCATAGCAAATTTACTACACAAATGCATGGCCAAGAACAACGTTTGGGTCAAGTTTCGTGGAATTCTGAGAACGTTGAAAATTTCACTATTTGGCACGATTTTATTATAGCAAGTTCGTTTCCCTTTTACTCTATCTTTTAGTTATTATTACGCTTGTTAATTTACCACACAAATCCATGGGTCAAAGGCAACGTTTGGGTCAAGTTTTGTGGAATTTTGACAACGTTGAAAATTTCGCTGTTTGGCATAGTTTTATTAAAACAAATTCGTTTGCCTTTTACACTAACTTGTAGGTATCATTACGCTTACCAAATTTACCACACAAATACATGTGTCTAGACCAACGTTTGGGTCAAGTTTCGTGAAATGCAGAGAACTTTGAAAATTTTGCTATTTGGCACGGTTTATTAAAGCAAGTTCGTTTCCCTACTACAATAACTTGTAGTTATTATTACGCTTAGCAAATTTACCACACAAATGCATGGGCCAGGACCAACGTTTGGGTCAAGTTTCGTGGAATTTTGAGAACATTGTTCGTTGTTTCGCACAGTTTTATTAAAGCAAGTTTATTTCCCTTTTACACTATCTTGTAGTTATTATTACACTTAGTAAATCTACCACACAAATGCATGGGCCAAGGCCAACATTTGGGTCAAGTTTCGTGGAATTCTGAGAACCTTGAAAATTTCGCTGTTTGGCACGATTTTATTAAAGCAAGTTCGTTTCCTTTTTGCACTAACTTATAGTTATTATTACGCTTATCAAATTTACATCACAAATGCATGGGCCAAGACCAACGTTTAGGTTAGGTTTGGTCGTATTCTGAGAAAGTTGAAAATTTCTCTATTTGGCATGGTTTTATTAAAAAAGCAAGTCCGTTTTCCTTTTTACACTAACTTGTAGGTATTATTACGCTTAGTAAATTTACCACACAAATACATGGGCCAAGACCTATGTTTGGGTTAAGTTTCGTGGAATTTTAAGAACGTTGAAAATTTCGCTGTTTGGCACAGTTTTATTAAAGCAAGTTCGTTTCCCTTTAACACTAACTTGTAGTTATTAAGACGCATAGCAAATTTACCACACATATGCATGGGCCATAACCAACGTTTGAGTCAAGTTTCGTGGATCTCTAAGAACGTTGAAAATTTCGCTGTTTGGCACAGTTTTATTAAAGCAAGTTCGTTTCCCTTTTACACTAACTTGTTGTTATTATTACGCTTAGCAAATTTACCACACAAATGCATGGGCCTAGACCTACATTTGGGTCAAGTTTCGTGGAATTCTGTAAAAGTTGAAAATTTCGCTGTTTCGCACGGTAAAAATTTCTTCGCACGGTTTTATTATTAAAGCAAGTTCGTTTCCCTTTTACACTAACTTATAGTTATTATTACGCTTAGCAAAAATTTATCACACAAATGCATGGGCCAAGAACTACGTTTGGATCAAGTTTCAAGGAATTCTGAGAACATTGAAAATCTCGCTCTTTGGCACGGTTTTATTAAAAAGCAAGTTCGTTGCCTTTTTACACTAACTTCTATGTATTATTATGCTTAGCAAATTTACCACACAAATGCATTGGCCAAGACCTACGTTTGGGTTATGTTTAATGGAATTCTGAGAACGTTGAATATTTCGCTGTTTGGCACGGTTTTATTAAAGAAGCAAGTTCATTTTTCTTTAACACTAACTTATAGTTATTATTACGCTTAGCAAATTTACCACACAAATGCATGGGCCAAGACCAACGTTTGGCTCAAGTTTCCTGAAATTCTAAGAACGTTGAAAATTTCGCTGTTTGGCACGGTTTTATTGATGCAAGTTCGTTTCCCTTTGACATTAACTTATAGTTATTATTACGCTTAGCAAATTTACTACACAAATGCATGGCCAAGACCAACGTTTGGATCAAGTTTCGTGGAATTCTGAGAACGTTAAAAATTTTGCTGTTTGGCACGATTTTATTAAAGTAAGTTCGTCTCCATTTTACACTATCTTGTAGTTATTATTATGCTTAGTAAATTTACCATACAAATGCATGCGCCAAGGCCAACGTTTGGGTCAAATTTCGTGGAATTTTGAGAACGTTGAAAATTTCGCTGTTTGGCACGGTTTTATTAAAACAAGTTCGTTTGCCTTTTACACTAACTTGTAGGTATTATTACGCTTACCAAATTTACCACACAAATACATGTGTCTAGACCAACGTTTGGGTCAAGTTTCGTGAAATGCTGAGAACTTTGAAAATTTCTCTATTTGGCACGGTTTTATTAAATCAAGTTCGTTTCCCTTTTACTATAACTTGTAGTTATTATTACGCTTAGCAAATTTACCACACAAATGCATGGGCCAGGCCAACGTTTGGGTCAAGTTTCGTGGAATTTTCAGAACGTTGAGAATTTCGCTCTTTCGCACGGTTTTATTAAAGCAAGTTCATTTTCCTTTTACACTATCTTGTAGTTATTATTACACTTAGTAAATTTACCACACAAATGCATGGGCCAAGGCCAACGTTTGGGTCAAGATGGAATTATGAGAACATTGAAAATTTTGCTGTTTCGCACGGTTTTATTAAAGCAAGTTCGTTTCACTTTTACACTAACTTGTAATTATTATTACGCTTATCAAATTTACATCACAAATGCATGGGCCAAGACCAACGTTTGGGTTAAGTTTGGTCGAATTCTGAGAAAGTTGAAAATTTCTCTATTTGGCATGGTTTTATTAAAAAAGCAAGTCTGTTTCCCTTTTACACTAACTTGTAGGTATTATTACGCGTAGCAAATTTACCACACAAATGCATGGCCCAAGACCTATGTTTGGGTCAAGTTTCGTGGAATTTTGAAAACGTTGAAAATATAGCTGTTTGACCCGGTTTTATTAAAGCAAGTTCGTTTCCCTTTTACACTAACTTGTAGTTATTAATACGCTTAGCAAATTTACCACACAAATGCATGGGCCATAACCAACGTTTGGTCAAGTTTCGTGGATCTCTGAGAACATTGAAAATTTAGCTGTTTGGCACGGTTTTATAAAGCAGGTTCGTTTCCCTTTTACACTAACTTGTAGTTATTATTACGCTTAGCAAATTTACCACACAAATGCATGGGCCTAAACCTATGCTTGGGTCCAGTTTCGTGGAATTCTGTGAACGTTGAATGTTTTGCTGTTTCGCACGGTTTTATTATTAAAGCAAGTTCGTTTCCCTTTAACACTAACTTCTAGTTATTATTACGCTTAGCAAATTTACCACACAAATGCATGGGTCAAGACCAACGTTTGGCTCAAGTTTCCTGAAATTCTTAGAACGTTGAAATTTCGTTGTTTGGCACGATTTTATCTAAGCAAGTTCGTTTCCCTTTGACACTAACTTATAGTTATTATTACGCTTAGCAAATTTACTACACAAATGCATGGCCAAGACCAACGTTTGGGTCAAGTTTCGTGGAATTCTGAAAACGTTAAAAATTTCGTTGTTTGGCACAGTTTTATTATAGCAAGTTCGTTTCCCTTTTACACTATCTTGTCGTTATTATTACGCTTGTAAATTTACCATAAAAATGCATAGGTCAAGGCCAACGTTTGGGTCAAGTTTTGTGGAATTTTGAGAACGTTGAAAATTTCGCTGTTTGGCACGGTTTTATTAAAACAAATTTGTTTGCCTTTTACACTAACTTGTAGGTATTATTATGCTTTCAAAATTTACCACGCAAATACATGTGTCTAGACCAACGTTTGGGTCACGTTTCGTGAAATGCTGAAAACTTTGAAAATTTCGCTGTTTGGCACGATTTTATAAAAGCAAGTTCGTTTCCCTACTACAATAACTTGTAGTTATTATTACGCTTAGCAAATTTACCACACAAATGCATGGGCCAGGACCAACGTTTGGGTCAAGTTTCGTGGAATTTTGAGAACATTGAAAATTTCGTTGTTTCGCACAGTTTTATTAAAGCAAGTTTATTTCCCTTTTACACTATCTTGTAGTTATTATTACACTTAGTAAATCTACCACACAAATGCATGGGCCAAGGCCAACGTTTGGGTCAAGTTTCGTGGAATTCTGAGAACATTGAAAATTTCGCTGTTTGGCACGGTTTTATTAAAGCAAGTTCGTTTCCCTTTTACACTAACTTATAGTTATTATTACGCTTATCAAATTTACATCACAAATGCATGGGCCAAGACCAACGTTTGGGTTAGGTTTGATCGAATTCTGAGAAAGTTGAAAATTTCTCTATTTGGCATGGTTTTATTAAAAAAGCAAGTTTGTTTCCCTTTTTACACTAACTTGTAGGTATTATTATGCTTAGTAAATTTACCACACAAATGCATGAGCCAAGACCTATGTTTGGGTTAAGTTTCGTGGAATTTTAAGAACGTTGAAAATTTTGCTGTTTGGCACGGTTTTATTAAAGCAAGTTTGTTTCCCTTTTACACTAACTTGTAGTTATTAAGACGCATAGCAAATTTACCACACATATACATGGGCCATAACCAACGTTTGGGTCAAGTTTCGTGGATCGCTGAGAACGTTGAAAATTTCGCTGTTTGACACGGTTTTATTAAAGCAAGTTCGTTTCCCTTTTACACTAACTTGTTGTTATTATTACGCTTAGCAAATTTACCACACAAATGCATGGGCCTAGACCTACGTTTGGGTCAAGTTTCGTGGAATTCTGTAAATGTTGAAAATTTTGCTGTTTCGCACGGTTTTATTATTAAAGCAAGTTCGTTTCCCTTTTACACTAACTTATAGTTATTATTACGCTTAGCAAAAATTTATCACACAAATGCATGGGCCAAGAACTACGTTTGGATCAAGTTCCAAGGAATTCTGAGAACATTGAAAATTTCGCTTTTTAGCACGGTTTTATTAAAAAGCAAGTTCATTGCCCTTTTACACTAACTTCTAGGTATTATTATGCCTAGCAAATTTACCACACAAATGCGTTGGCCAAGACCTACGTTTGGGTCAAGTTTAATGGAATTCTGAGAACGTTGAAAATTTCGCTGTTTGGCACGGTTTTATTAAAGAAGCAAGTTCATTTTCCTTTAACACTAACTTATAGTTATTATTACGCTTAGCAAATTTACCACACAAATGCATGGGCCAAGACCAATGTTTGGCTCAAGTTTCCTGAAATTCTAAAAACGTTGAAAATTTCGCTGTTTGCCACAGTTTTATTAAAGCAAGTTCGTTTCCCTTTTACACTAACTTATATTTATTATTACGCTTAGCAAATTTACCACACAAATGTATGGGCCAAGACCTACGTTTGTGTCAAGTTTCGTGGAATTCTGAGAACGTTGAAAATTTCGCTGTTTGGCATGATTTTATTAAAGTTCGTTTCCCTTTTATACTAACTTGTAATTATTATTACGCTTAGCAAATTACCACACAAATGTATGGGCCTAGACCTACATTTGGGTCAAGTTTCGTGGAATTCTGTGAATGTTGAAAATTTTGCTGTTTCGCACGGTTTTATTATTAAAGCAAAATCCTTTCCCTTTTTTACACTAACTTATAGTTATTATTACGCTTAGCAAATTTACCACACAAATGCATGGGCCAAGACCTACGTTTGGATCAAATTTCGTGGAATTCTGAGAACGTTTAAAATTTCGCTATTTGACACGATTTTATTAAAAAAGCAAGTTCGTTTCCCTTTTACACTAACTTGTAGTTATTTACGCTTAGCAAATTTACCATACAAATGCATGGGCCAAGACCTATGTTTGGGTCAAATTCGTGGAATTTTGAGAACGTTGAAAATTTCGTTGTTTGTCACGGTTTTATTGAACAGCAAGTTCGTTTCCCTTTTACTCTAACTTATAGTTATTATTATGCTTAGCAAATTTACTACACAAATGCATAGCAGATTTACCAACGTTTGGGTCAAGTTTCCTAGAATTCTGGGAACGTTGAAAATTTTACTGTTTGACACATTTTTATTAAAGCATGTTCGTATCCGTTTTACACTAACTTGAAGTTATTATTACGCTTAGCAAATTTTCCACACAAATGCATGGGCCAAGACCAACGTTTGGGTCAAGTTTCGTGAAATTCTAAAAATATTGAAAATTTCGCTGTTTGGCACAGTTTATTAAAAAAGCAAGTTCGATTCCTTTTACACTAACTTGTAGGTATTATTACGCTTAACAAATTTACCACACAAATGCATGGGCCAAGACCTTCGTTTGGGTCAAGTTTCGTGGAATTCTGATAACGTTGAAATTTTTGTTGTTTGGCATGGTTTTATTAAAGTAAATTCGTTTCCCTTTTACACTAACTTGTAGTTATTATTACGCTTAGCAAATTTACCACACATATGTATGGGCCTAGACCTACGTTTGGGTCAAGTTTCGTGCAATTCTGTGAACGTTGAAAATTTTTCTGTTTCGCACGGTTTTATTATTAAAGCAAGATCATTTCCCTTTTACACTAACTTATAGTTATTATTGCGCTTAGCAAATTTACCACACAAATGCATGGGCCAAGACCTACGTTTGGATCAAGTTTCGTGGAATTCTAAGAACGTTTAAAATTTCGTTGTTTGGCACGATTTTATTAAAAAAGCTAGTTTGTTTCCCTTTTACACTAACTTGTAGTTATTTATGCTTAGCAAATTTACCATAAAAATGCATGGGCCAAGACCTATGTTTGGGTCAAGTTTCATGGAATTCTGAGAACGTTGAAAATTTCGTTGTTTGGCACGGTTTTATTAAAAAAGCAAGTTCGTTTTCCTTTTACACTAACATGTAGATATTATTACGCTGAGCAAATTTACCACACAAATACATGGGCCAAGACCTACGTTTGGATCAAGTTTCGTGGAATTCTGAGAACGTTGAAAATTTCGTTGTTTGTCACGGTTTTATTAAAGCAAGTTCGTTTTCCTTTTACACTAACTTATAGTTATTATTACGCTTAGCAAATTCAACACACAAATGCATGGTTCAATGCCTACGTTTGTGTCAAATTACGTGGAATTCTGAGAACGTTGAAAATTTCGCTGTTTCGCACAGTTTTATTAAAAAACCAAGTTCGTTTCCCTTTTACACTAACTTATATTTATTATTACGCTTAGCAAATTTACCACACAAAGGTATGGGCCAAGACCTACGTTTGTGTCAAGTTTCGTGGAATTTTGAGAACGTTGAAAATTTTGCTGTTTGGCATGATTTTATTAAAGTAAGTTCGTTTTCCTTTTATACTAACTTGTAGTTATTTTTACGCTTAGCAAATTTACCACACAAATGTATGGGCCTAGACCTACGTTTGGGTCAAGTTTCGTGGAATTCTGTGAACGTTGAAAATTTTGCTGTTTCGCACGGTTTTATTATTAAAGCAACATCGTTTCCCTTTTTTACACTAACTTATAGTTATTATTATGCTTATCAATTTACCACACAAATGCATGGGCCAAGACCTACGTTTAGATCAAGTTTCGTGGAATTTTGAAAACGTTTAAAATATCGCTGTTTGACACGATTTTATTAAAAAAGCAAGTTCGTTTTCCTTTTAGACTAAGTTGTAGTTATTTACGCTTAGCAAATTTACCATACAAATGCATGGGCCAAGACCTATGTTTGGGTCAAATTCGTGGAATTTTGAGAACGTTGAAAATTTCATTTTTTGGCACGATTTTATTAAACAGCAAGTTCGTTTCCCTTTTACTCTAACTTATAGTTGTTATTATGCTTAGTAAATTTACTACACAAATGCATAGCAGATTTACCAACGTTTGGGTCAAGTTTTCTAGAATTCTGAGAACGTTGAAAATTTTGTTGTTTGACACGTTTTTATTAAAGCATGTTCGCTTCCGTTTTACACTAACTTAAAGTTATTATTACGCTTAGCAAATTTTCCACACAAATGCATGGGCCAAGACCAACGTTTGGGTCAAGTTTCGTGAAATTCTGAAAATGTTGAAAATTTCGCTGTTTGGCACAGTTTTATTAAAAAAGCAAGTTCGTTTCCCTTTTCCACTAACATGTAGGTATTATTACGCTTAGCAAATTTACCACACAAATGCATGGGCCAAAACCTTCGTTTGGGTCAAGTTTCGTGGAATTCTGATAACGTTGAAATTTTTGCTGTTTGGAATGGTTATATTAAAGTAAATTCGTTTTCCTTTTACACTAACTTGAAGTTATTATTACGCTTAGCAAATTTACCACACAAATGTATGGGCCTAGACCTACGTTTGGGTCAAGTTTCGTGCAATTCTGTGAACGTTGAAAATTTTTCTGTTTCGCACGGTTTTATTATTAAAGCAAGATCGTTTCCCTTTTACACTAACTTATAGTAATTATTACGCTTAGCAAATTTACCACACAACTGCATGGGCCAAGACCTACGTTTGGATCAAGTTTCGTGTAATTCTAAGAAGGTTTAAAATTTCGTTGTTTGGCATGATTTTATTAAAAAAAGCAAGTTTGTTTCCCTTTTACACTAACTTGTAGTTATTTATGCTTAGCAAAGTTACCATACAAATGCATGGGCCTAGACCTATGCTTGGGTCAAGTTTTAATGTAATTCTGAGAACGTTGAAAATTTCGTTGTTTGCCACGGTTTTATTAAACAGCAAGTTCATTTCCCTTTTACACTAACGTGTAGCTATTATTACGCTTAGAAAATTTACCACACAAATGCATGGGCCTATACCTACATTTGGGTCATGTTTCAAGTAATTTTGAGAACGTTGAAAATTTCGCTGTTTGTCACGATTTTATTAAAAAGCAAGTTTGTTTCCCTTTTACACTAACTTGTAATTATTATTACGCTTAGCCAATTCACCACACAAATGCATGGACAAGACCAACGTTTAGGTCAAGATTCATGGAATTCTGAGAACGTTGAAAATTTTGCTGTTTGACACGGTTTTAATAAAACAAGTTCGTTTCCCTTTAAATCTAACTTCTAGTTATTATTACGCTTAACAAATATTCCACACAAATGCATGGGCCAAGACCAACGTTTGGGTCAAGTTTAATGGAATTCTGAGAACATTGAAAATTTCGCTGTTTGGCACGGTTTTATTAAAGTAAGTTCATTTCCCTTTTACACTAACTTGGAGTTATTATTACGCTTAGCAAATTTACCAAACAAATGCATGGCCAAGACCAACGTTAGGGTCAAGTTTCGTGGAATTCTGTGAACGTTGAAAATTTCACTGTTTGGCACGGTTTTATTAAAGCAAGTTCGTTTCCCTTTTACACTATCTTGTAGTTATAATTACGCTTAGTGAATTTACCACACAAATGCATGGCCAAGGCCAACGTTTGGGTCATGTTTCGTGCAATTCTGAGAAAGTTGAGAATTTCGCTGTTTGGCACGATTTTATTAAAACAAGTTCGTTTGCCTTTTTACACTAACTTGTAGGTATTATTACGTTTAGCAAATTTACCACACAAATACATGTGTCTAGACCAACGTTTGGGTCAAGTTTCAAGGAATTCTGAGAACATTGAAAATTTCGCTCTTTCGCACGATTTTATTAAAAAGCAAGTTCATTGCCATTTTACACTAACTTCTAGGTATTATTATGCTTAGCAAATTTACCACACAAATGCATTGGCCAAGACCTACATTTGGGTCAAATTTAATGGAATTCTGAGAACGTTGAAAATTACGCTGCTTGGCACGGTTTTATTAAAAAGCAAGTTCGTTACCCTTTTACACTAACTTGTAGTTATTATTATGCTTAGCAAATTTACCACACAAATGCATGGGCCAAGACCAACGTTTGGGTCAAGTTTCGTAGAATTTTGAGAACGTTGAAAATTTTGCCGTTTGGCACGATTTTATTAAAACAAGTTTGTTTCCCTTTTACACTATCTTGTAGTTATTACTACGCTTAGTAAACTACCACACAAATGCATGGGCCAAGGCCAACGTTTGGGTCAAGTTACGTGGAATTCTGAGAACGTTGAAAATTTCGCTATTTGGCACGATTTTATTAAAACAAGTTCGTTTGTCTTTATACTAACTTGTAGGTATTACTACACTTAGCAAATTTACCACACAAATACATGTGCCTAGACCAACCTTTGGGTCAAGTTTCGTGGAATTCTGAGAAATTTGAGAATTTCGCTGTTTGGCACGGTTTTATTAAAAAGCAAGTTCGTTTTTCTTTTACACTAACTTGTAGTCATTATTACGCTTAGCAAATTTATCACAAAAATGCATGGGCCAAGACCAACGTTTGGGTCAAATTTCCTGGAATTCTGAGAAGGTTTATAATTTCGCTGTTTGGCACGGTTTTATTAAAGCAAGTTCGTTTTGCTTTTACACTGACTTCTATTTATTATTACGTTTAGCAAATTTACCACACAAATGCATGGGCCAAGACCAACTTTTGGGTCACGTTTCGTTGAATTCTGAGAACGTTGAAAATTTCGCTGTTTGGCACGATTTTATTAAAAAAGCAAGTTCGTTTTCCTTTAACACCAACTTCTAGTTTTTATTATGTTTAGCAAATTTACCACACAAATGCATGGGCCAAGACCTACGTTTGGGTCAAGTTTCATGGAATTCTAAGAACGTTGAAAATTTCGCTGTTGGACACGATTTTAATAAAAAAGCATGTTCGTTGTCCTTTTATACTAACTTGTAGGTATTATTATGCTTAGCAAATTTACCACACAAATGCATGGGCCAAGAGCTACATTTGGATCAAGTTTCGTGGAATTCTGAGAACGTTGAAAATTTCGTTGTTTGTCACGGTTTTATTAAAGCAAGTTCGTTTCCCTTTAACACTAACTTCTAGTTATTATTACGCTTAGCAAATTTACCACACAAATGCATGGTTCAAGACCTACGTTTGGGTCAAATTACGTGAAATTCTGAGAACGTTGAAAATTTCGCTGTTTGGCACAGTTTTATTAAAAAAGCAAGTTCGTCTCCCTTTTACACTAACTTATAGTTAGTATTACGCTTAGCAAATTTATCACACAAATGTATGGTCCAAGACCTACGTTTGTGTCAAGTTTCGTGGAATTCTGAGAACGTTGAAAATTTCGCTGTTTGGCACGATTTTATTAAAAAAGCAAGTTCATTTCCCTTTAACACTAACTTCTAGTTATTATTACGCTTAGCAGATTTACCACACAAAAGCATGGGCCAATAACGTCTGGGTCAAGTTTCATGGAATTCTAAGAACGTTGAAAATTTTGATGTTTGGCACGGTTTTATTGAAAAAGCAAGTTCGTTTCCCTTGAACACTAACTTATAGTTATTATTATGTTTAGCAAATTTACCATACAAATGCATGGGCCAAGACCTACGTTTGGGTCATGTTTCATGGAATTCTGAGAACGTTGAAAATTTCGCTGTTAGACACGGTTTTAATAAAAAAGCAAGTTCGTTGTCCTTTTACACTAACTTATAGGTATTATTATGCTTAGCAAATTTACCACACAAATGCATGGGTCAAGACCTACATTTGGATCAAGTTTCGTCGAATTCTGAGAACGTTAAAAATTTCCTTGTTTGTCACGGTTTTATTAAAGCAAGTTCGTTTCCCTTTTACACTAACTTATAGTTGTTTCCCTTTTACACTAACTTGTAGTTATTATTACGCTTAGCAAATTTACCACACAAATGCATGGTTCAAGACCTACGTTTGGGTCAAATTATGTGGAATTCTGAGAACGTTGAAAGTTTCGCTGTTTGGCACAGTTTTATTAAAAAAGCAAGTTCATTTTCCTTTTACACTAACTTATAGTTATTATTACGCTTAGCAAATTTACCACACAAATGTATGGGTCAAGACCTACGTTTGTGTCAAGTTTCGTGGAATTCTGAGATCGTTGAAAATTTCCCTGTTTGGCATGGTTTTATTAAAGTAAGTTCGTTTCCCTTTTACACTAACTTGTAGTTATTATTATGCTTAATAAATTTACCACACAAATGTATGGGCCTAGACCTACGTTTGGGTCATGTTTCATGGAATATTGTGAACGTTGAATATTTTGCTGTTTCGCACGGTTTTATTATTGAAGCAAGATCGTTTCCCTTTTACACTAACTTATAGTTATTATTAAGCTTAGAAAATTTACCACACAAATGCATGGGCCAAGACCTACGTTTGGATCAAGTTTCGTGGAATTCTGAGAACGTTTAAAATTTCGCTGTTTGGCACGATTTTATTAAAAAAGCAAGTTTGTTTCCCTTTTACACTAACTTGTAGTTATTTACGCTTAGCAAATTTACCATACAAATGCATGGGCCAAGACCTATGTTTGGGTCAAGTTTTCGTGGAATTCTGAGAACGAAGAAAATTTCGTTGTTTGACACGGTTTTATTAAACAGCAAGTTCGTTTCCCTTTTACAGTAACTTGTAGCTATTATTACGCTTAGAAAATTTACCACACAAATGCATGGGCCTAGACCTACACTTGTATTTATTATTACGCTTAGCAAATTTACCACACAAATGCATGGGCCAAGACCAACGTTTGGGTCACGTTTCGTGGAATTCTGAGAACGTTGAAAATTTCAAAAAGACGTTTTTAGAAGGAGTCCTGTAGGAGGACTTTTTAAGCAGTTTCCTTCAAGAGGACGTTGTTAGGAGTCATTCAGGAGGACCTATTAAGGGTCGTCCTTTAGGGAGACCCATCTGGGGATATTCTTGTTTATACATAATATTTATTGAGGTTATGGACGTTTCAAGGGCGCGATAGTGGGGCCCTTCATGGTCTTCAAGCTCATATGCTCTCCTACCTATAACTATTGCAAACTTAAAGGGTCCTTTCCAAGTGGGGTCTAACTTCGTCGGAGGGTGTTTCCTTAGGATCTTCGTTCCCACTTCACTTTTGTCCTTTGCGCACAGCTTCCATGTAACAACTTTGAGATTGGAGGGTGTCCCCTTGTACTTCTCCCACACCTCCAAGCATAGAAAATTTGATCTTTATATGGTAGGTGGATATCACGACTTGGAAAGTGTTGATGATAGGCCTATGCAGGATGACGTTGTAAGAAAAAGGGGTGTCTACTACTAGGAATTTTAACAAACAAATCCTTCTAGTGGTACCAATGCGTAAGGTCAATGGCAGCAAAACCATGCCCTTAGGATGGACTACTTCCCCTGCGAACCCGTAGAGGGAAGTTCAATTTTTCCAGAGGGGTATCCCCTAATTGCATTTGGTCGTAGGTTTTCCCGAACAATATATCCACATAACTTCTTGAATCTATAAAAATACGCCCCTTTCATAATTGGCCAATAACGCCGTGATTCTAGAGCATCATTGTGATGGCTCTTGAGACCTGAATGTTCTGCTCTTCCAAAATGGATGAGGGGGGCGTCCTCTTTGCTCCCACATCCCAAATTTCTTTTATAGTTACACTATGAGCTTCCCTAATCTGGGTCTTCCTGGCATGATGGGAATCACCTCCATTTGAGCATCCTATGATCATTCGTATTACTCCTTTTCGAGGAGGATCACTAACTTCAGTTTTTCCTTCAAATGTATTCTTGTGCTCTTTATTTGGTGAGGATTCCGAAGGGGAAGCTTTTACTTCTTTTCCCTTGTTCACTTCTTGTTTGACGTATGGTCCTATTCCTCGGGCTTTTTCTCAACAGACAT
The DNA here is from genome assembly GCF_000512975.1 of Sesamum indicum. NCBI lineage: Eukaryota > Viridiplantae > Streptophyta > Magnoliopsida > Lamiales > Pedaliaceae > Sesamum > Sesamum indicum. Next base: position 27,496 of record NC_026152.1, read on the forward strand.
ATTCTAGCATATATCCATTTTGTATAAGTCTTTCGATTTTATTTTTTAGGTGTCAACATTCTTCAATGGTGTGGCCATAATCATTATGAAAACGACAGAATTTGCCAAACTTAGGCCGTTGAGGTTGTTCTCTCCAAGATCAAGGGTGGGTCAACAAACCCTTTCCTTAAACTGCCATAAGAGCTTGGGTGAAAGGTACCGTTAAGGGGATCTACACTGTATTGACTCTCTGCAAGGGTACTTTCTTCTTCTTAAAATCAGTACGAGACTTTTTGAATGAGCCTTCCTCCCGAACTTTTTCCTTTTTCTCCCCACGACTTTCCTTCTTGGCAGCTTGGGCATCCTCCATGTTGATAAATTAGGCAGCCTGAGCTAAGAAAGCATCAAATTTGGAAATAGGGTTTTCGGCCAAGGACTTAAAGAAGTCACCCTCTAGGAGGCTTTGTGAAAAAATGCTAGCCTTTCACCTCTTGAGTGGCAGAACGCACCTCTAAAGTTGTTGTATTGAATCTAAGCAGGTACTCCCTCAAGGGCTCATTGTATTTTTGGGGTAGACGAAAAGATTAAGTTCCATTTTTTGAAGCTTCCGGCTACTAGAAAATTGGTGCAAGAAGAGAGATCAGAACTCTTGGAAACTTCCTATTGCTCCACAAGGCAACTGGTCAAACCATTGTTGTGTGGCCCCAGCTAGGATAGTGACAAAAACGTGACACTTGATCCCCGTCCATGTAGCTATGCAGAAGGCCACTTTTTCAAAACGTGAGAGATGCTCTTGAGGGTCTGCTGTCCCATCATATTCAACGATAGCGGGAGTGTGACAGTTCATCGAGAGTTCATTTGTCATCACAACTTCTGTGAAGGGGACGCCCTGTTGTTTACCTTCCGAGGTTCCCGCTATCTAGTGTTGTACATCCAGTAGTCCTTTCTGGAGACATTCCACTTGAGCTCTCCATTGTCTGGGGATCTCCTAGGGAGTTGTCAGAGGGAGTCCTTGCATTCCTGTTGGAGGGGGCCGGGTTACCATGATGTTTTCCTCTGGAAAGCCTCCTTCTACTCATCCTTGAAGGATGCCTGCCTCTAGTGTAAGAGCTGAGCAGGCAGGTACTAGTATTGCCATTTGTACCCGAATGGCCGCGGCAACTACTTGTTGAATCGCTCCCAGCAAGGCTAGGGAGAGTTCCCTTGACGTGGTATCCAAGGAGGTGTTTTGCCTTGGATGATCAACCAGGGGGTCTGTCACCCTGGAGGGCGGCATTGGTGCAGGTAGAGCTGCGGTGGACCCTCCCGTCGGTGCTAAGGGGGCTTCCACAACAACTTAAAAAGGCTAATTATTGTTGGGAGTCTCCACGACCTTCTGCTTGTTAGCGGGATTGCTGGGGGTCTCCATAACAACTCACGCCATTAACTCAGTGTCCCACAGATGACGCCAATTGATGCGTGCGAATTTAGCACGAGTCCAATAGATTCAGACTTGAGCGATGGGCCTAAATCATCTACGAAAGAATTCAAAAAATAGAGCTTGCAAAACAAAGCGTTAGCACTTCGACGACCAAGTTAGTATTGGATTTGAAGAATAATAATTCAGAATGATAAAAAGTATTGAAAGAGCAAAGAGTAATGATGAAAAATAGTATCAAATCGTGTTTGCAATCGTAGTGGAAGCACAACAGAGTGGTAGCCAAAGTTTTGACTAATGAAAAGGTATCCCCCCGCCTGGGGGCGAGTTCTCTATTTATAGGCAAGAGTCCTCCTTCAACAAGGAATTAATTGTGTTTCCTATTCCTGCGATAAACAGATAAGAGTAGATGAGATAAGGCATGATCGAGTTCTATTTTTCAGGGATCGTGTTATTAAAATTATTATTTAGGTGAGGGGAGAAAGTGAACCGGAGGGGGACTCCTAGTTTGCAAGGAGTCTGTTGGGTGCAGGAGCACGAGTTCTTTAGGGAAACCTTCCTACTACACGTATTTCATGGTGGTCAGGGGGCACACATGGAAGGTCCGAGTGCACACCACATGAGTCAGAGAATGACGTGTGTGGAGGAATAGGGCCATCCCTTGGTATTTGGGCCGTGATCATTGGGCTCCACGAAGCGGACTTCCTCCATTGTGATGGTCGTGGCCAAGAGATAGAGTATGTGCCTCTTAATTTGTTCTTTGGTCATAACCCATTGGACCATATCCACCAATCAGAAAAAGAGACATGTGGAAGTTGAGAAAAAATAAGAAAATAAAAAAGACATAAAATATTGAAAACTAATGTGTTCTAAATCATATAAAAATTAATATTCGTTTTGTTTTCTCTTGCAAAGAACAAGAATTAAGGAAATATTATATAGTGATTTGTGTTCCATTTATTAGTTAAAATTTCATCAGTTAATCGGAACTGATCTACTAATCTCGGCTTTGGTTCTCCTAAAAATACAATGGTACTTTATCCAGTGTTCGTTTCTTCCTTTTTCTCCGGCCTCCCCAATACTCTCCATGGTCCAATTATTATGATAATTTAATAGTGGTTTTATAAGGTTTAATAAGTTACAATTTATATATTTATGATACTTATTTATAATTGAATTTATTATAATATTATGAGTTTTAATTAGGCCACTTAATATTTTATAATGGTCAAATTTTTATAACTATTTAATGGATCATTAGCTTTTTCATTTGGCATATTGAGAGAGATATAGATTTTGTATAGCTTATGGATTGAGAAATGTTTTATAATCCCACAAGTATTTGTAGAGTTTTCTCAACGTGACTGTGGACTGGTTCCTAACTTCCTCGTGGTCGTGCATATGGAATGAGATACTGCTGAGAGCTAATGGGGTTCTATCCTGAAGTCGTGATCAACCGTCAAAACTTGCACATAGGGAGGCAATCATGGCTTTAGGTCAGCGACAAGTGTCGTGACTCTCCATCGGTGCAGATTTTCTAATTTCTAAATTTATTTCGTTTATTTACGTACTATATGTAATTGTCATAATTTATATAATAATATACATATAAAATTATTTTGAGACAATTATAAACACAAATCACACAATTTCCACAACAAACACATCTCTCATCAATATTATTTGTCCACATGTCATCAATCCAGATGTACAATAGAAGATGTAGCACTATTTGGAGTAGAGGATCCCAAGCCCAACAATATATTTTAAAATCTCTAATTCTTCACTTATGAACTTTATTTATTTATTTTTTTCTTTGAAGAGTAAAAAAATAGTGAAATATTTAGTAAAAGTAGTAGTTTTTGCAGTTTATTTGTTCAGCATTACCTTGAGCACCTTCAATGCTGGAGGTATTTAGATGTGCTGAGCTTAAAAAATATACTTTTAAGGCTCCAATTTTTTAATTATAGACTTTATTAATTTAGTAATTTCGCTAAGAGTGAAAAAATAGTGTATTTTTTAGTTGAAAAGAATAGTTTTTGTACTTTATTTTGTCAGTACTGCACTTAATATACTATATGTTGGGGCATGTTGATGGATGGACCTTCTAAAATCTATCTTAGAACTCTAATTTATAATTATAGATTTTATTAATTTATTTTCTCTAGTAAAAAATAATTGATTTTTTAGTAAAATATAAAAACACGAGAATTTGAAGAACCAGCAAAATCAACAAAATCGTAAGGCCGATCAAATGGTAAACCCTCCAAAACTGGAGTTTATTCTTGTCCAGTCTAGGCCTTGTGTGTTTAGTCCAAATAGCTTGCAAGCAAGCCATGTGCATGTCTCCTGCCCTCGACGGAGTGAGGACTCCCCGCTCCTTCTCGTTGACGGCGTGAGTGACAATAAAACCAGCGAAGCCACGTGAGAGAAGTTGAATTAAGTTGTAGAAAAAAATGAGAGATGAGGAAGGGCTGTCACAGATCAGCATCACCATCAGAGTGGGTCCTGTTTGTCATATTGCCACCTTGAAATGAGCTGATTGCCAGCTGTCATTGCTCAAGATGTTTGATTTTATTCCCATCTATAATTAATTATTAATCATCCTGATGACATTTTTGGCCCTCTATGATTGCAGGTAGGAGGTGTGTTGGATTTTTCTTTGCTTCGTAATTGGGTCTTGTGTGGGGTGTCAGCGTAATTATGGTAGAAACACAAGCCTCATATTGTATGCCAGTTTAAAATAAGCTTATCTGTTGTTGTTGCTGACAAGCATTAAGCTCCTCAAACCTTATATTTTGCCTTGATATGCAACCGTTGGCTTTGTCATAAACAAACATCTGCTACAGCAGATCAAAGCAGCCTTCATATTCAACGCCAACAGTGCTTAGTATTTCGAGTTTACCAGCCTTCTAGCACGATTAAGGTTTTTCTTTTCTGTTTTTCTTTTTCTTTTCTGTACTTTTCTCCTTCGATTGTTAACATTACTATTGCTTTCTTTCTCGGCGGTGTACAGCATAATATGTACTTCCTTTTTCTGTGATATTACTTCTGAATGTTTGTCCTATTTTCCTAATCTTTGTCTTCTCCGTTTTATACCTATTTAGTGAACATACATGATATGGATGAACAAAGAAATCCTTCTTTCTGATCTTTTGATGTTACTTGCAGTATAATAAAATTTTGCTCTTGGTCTTTACTACTTGTATTGGAAGATGGTGAATTACTGGAAATCGAAGGTTCTTCCGAAGATTAAGAAAGTTTTCGAAAACCCAAAAAAGACCGCCGCTGCGGAAGCGTGCAAGAATTTTGATGAGTCGAAGGTAATTGTGTGTCGCAGATGTCAGCTGCGAAATTGTAAAAGGAGTACCAATAGAGTCTTGATTGTCTATTATTGATCAACGGGGGAAGGGGGGATTGTCTATTGACTATATATTGAGTATTTTCGCCGACTCTTTTGCAAGTTGCGGTAGTATGTATTAATTTGATGTTCACTGATTCATCAGGAACAATATGCAAAGGAGTGCGAAGACAAAAAGGCTGAGCTTCAACCTAAAGTTCTTGAAATCTATGAAGCTTCCACAACTGAGATCAAGGTATCTAAGCTAACCAGTACTGGCCGCTCTCAACAAGCACAATTACAAAAGTTGGTGTACCTGCTAAACCGAACGCCGTAACTGTTCATAATTAATGAATTAATTTGTCATACTAGCTAGTACAGCTTGCAGAACCACTATTTTGGACGTGCGTAGGCAAGTTGTTAGATAGAGATCAGTTTATGGGTTGCTATTAATGTTAGACCTTTGTCTTGTGCAATGAACTTAAAAACCAGACTTTGGTCAAGGAACCCAAGGACTCAGCTCTGAAGAAACACTCCGCGGCAGTCCAGAAATTCCTTGACGAGCTTGCTAAGATCGGTAGGCATCTCTGTCTAGATTCATGGTCTTTGTAATTCATTCGTTCTTTTATTTTCTCTAATTAATCTTAATAATTTCTTCGGCAAGAATTTCCCGGGTCGAAACCAGTGTGCGAAGCGGCTTCCAAGATTGGCCCAGGATATTTACCTGGTCCTGTCTTCTTTGTGTTGGAGAAGGTTTCTACGTTTGTAGTTACTGAGGAGAAGAAAGAAGAGGCTGCGCCCCCAACTGAAAAAACTGAAGAAGAGACGAGTGGCGTAGAGGTCAAACCAAAGGAGATTGTGGTGGAACTAGAGAAGGAGGAACCCCCCCCTGAAGCTACAAGCTCAGAGAAAATAGTTGAAACGGCAGAAAAGGTTGAAGCTGCACAACCAGTCCCAGCAGCAGAACAGCCGAAGCCCTGACGCTGACGGGAAGAAGCTCCATCCTGCTATGTTATATGTAAAATTATTTGTTACTGTGTGAAAGAGTGGAACTATATATGTGTATATCTGATTTCTTATTCTTTGTTCTCTTTTTCTTTTTCTTTTTTCAATTTCTTGTAATTGTAACAATAATCTCAAAAACAAGGGCCACCTCTCGTTTATGTACTGTTTGTGTGAAATTGTACCCACAGTTTGGTGTTGAAATGGAACCAATGAAAACTTTGCTTAATTTGGATTATATATTTCTATTAATTCTTTGTGTATGTTTTGAAGCCGTAATATTTTCTTCTAAATTTAAGAAAAGATAAATTTAACGAACAAATATTGACTTTCGTACTACATATTATTCTATTCATGATGATTATATGCTAAATGATTTTTTTTTTTTTAGTTTCAAATTATAAGTTTATTTATAATTTGTCTTTGTGTTTGTTATTGTTACTTATTTGAAGTTTATTCTCTTAGACACTGGTATGGCATATGACCTGTTGTTAGTAGTATTTCAAATTAGTTAAGAACCTATTTTTGTGGAAATCTATCAATTATTGACCAATATATGTACATATAAATGTTGTTTCTTTTTGTTTACATAGATAAGTTTATACATCCTATACAAATAAAATCCAAGATATATATATATATACATAAAAATCTATACATATAAATGTTTTACTTACGAGTGTATGTATCATTGTCATATATTTATTATTTACGTAGGAGTATTATCGTACAAGTCTAGTTAATCTTAATTTATAGGATGTAGAAAAATTCCCTTCTACTACTCGGACCATATGACCTTGACTAATTATTAATTGGGAGTTCCAAGTTACTATACTTAAGCATGCATTATATCAAGTTCAAACATTAGATATTCTCTCAATTCTCACAAACAAGACAAATTATATAATGGGTAAATTACAATGAACTCTTTTAAGATTTGACATATTACAAGTATCTCTTCATTATTTTGAATATTATAAATATTTGATAAAATTATATAATATTTGGAAGAAAGTCCGGACATATACACTTTTCACTTATTGTTTTTCTTTTTCTTTTTTTGTTAAAAGAATATAAATTGTAAAAAGCATAAAAAAGTTAACAAGATGAAAATTTCATTCTTACCCTATAGTCCATAAAACAATTTTAGAAAATCTTAAAAATTAAGTGAAATTATTTTATAATCCACAAATATATTTGGTCAGTTTCCACAAAAAAAAAAAATCTAACAAAAACCAATAGAATGGACTAATTATTGGAGGGACATTAAAACCAAGATATGTTGTTAATTTTTCAAACAAAAAGAGAGTATTTGTAATTGTTAAGAGGTTTTAGAAGGCTTTGAGACCTGGTTCAAGCAGTTATCATCCAGTTCTATTCATCATTTCGTTTGTTTAGTTAAAGTAACGGGAGTGGTTTCTCATGTTTTTATTAGAGGCAAAACATCATTTGTGATCCCACTAGATAGAGCCCTTCTCACTTGCATTCCCACGCTTTACGTGTTCGGCACTCTATTTTTTTAACAAAAATGGTCCTATTCTGTTAACAACTAACGAAAACGGCACATGACTTGAACTAGGTCAAAATATCACTTTTGGTCTCACTAGATCGGGTCCTTCTCACTTGCAGTCCCACGCTTTACGTGTTCAACATCTTTAGTCTCAAAATTCTATTTTTTTAACAGAAATAGTCCTATTTCGTTAACAAAACTAACAAAAACAGCATGTGAGTTGTCACATGCCGTTAGTCAACTGGCAGCTGGCGAAAAAAACAAAGTCCAAGCTTGTGTTCAGTATTTGGAGGGAAAAAAAGGCGCCAAAAAAATATTTTTTTGCTATTTATATATGTAAATAACCTACAAACACCACACAACATTTTCAGCACTTAATCTTGAGAGGAATAGGCCAAAAGATGTCACAAACATCTCAAAATACTTCAAATATTGAATGCTATTGTAATGGTGAATTATGTGTAAAAGGATGTTCTTATATATTACTAGATGACCTTTTAGTAATGGTGAATTATGTGTAAAAGGACTAATGGATATGCCTTTTTTGCAAGTAATTATAGTTTATGTTGTGTTTAAATGTGTAAGCATAAAATCTTGAAAGCAATAAAAATGGAACTAAAATTGCACAAAAGCACTAAATTGCATAAAAACAGAAAATATACTGAAATCCACTGGTTTTGATCATTAATGAAATGTGCTGTAAAGTGAAACTTTGCATACTTAAAATCTGCCAAATACTACCACTTTACAAACCCAAAATGTGCCAAAACATCCCCCAAAAGTCTTACAATACCTTGCAACATTTTGTTCCTTAAAACATCACACAATATTGAAAGTATTTTGAGATGTTTGCGACATCTTTTAGCCTATTTCTCTCCAAATTAAGTGTTGAAAAAAAGATAAAAATATTGTGTGGTTTTTTTGGGTTATTTACATTTATAAATAGCCAAAAAATATTTTTTTGTTGCCTTTTTTTCACTCTAAAAACTAAATACAAGCATGGTCTTCTATTTTTTTTTGCTAGCTGCCAGTTGACTAACGGCACATGACTTGTCACGTGCCGTTTCCATTAGCTGTTAATGGAACAAGATCATTTCTATCAAAAAATAGAGTTTTGGAACTAAAGGTGTTGAACACTTAAAACGTGAGACTGCAAGTGAGAAGGGCCCTATCTAGTGGGACCAAAAGTGATATTTGGTCCAGTTGGCTGACGGTCACGTGCCGATTTCGTTAGTGTTAACGGAATAGGACCATTTATGTTAAAAACATAGGATTTTAGGACTAAATGTGTTGAACACGTAAAGCGTGGGACTGTAAGTGAGAAGGACCCTATCTAGTGGGACCAAAAGTGATATTTTGCCTTCATTAGTAGAAGTACGACTTGGTAGTCACAGCCTATGCTCTAGCATTTTTCTAAGTCAAAATGCGTCTTTGATTAGTCTGTAGCAGATAATGCCAGTTGTGTTGTTTATTAGTTGCTGACAATTTAGTCTGTTAAGAAAAGTGGTTATTAATTTGTTAGATTGATTACTGCTTTATTTAAAGAGGACTTACTCCGCATTTGTAATTAACACACTTAACTCAGGTTTTCACTTCAATACGAATTAAGAACAGTTTAAAGCTTCCTTTCAGTCTTCTTCTTCATCTCTTCCACGGCTGTGGCACTCTAGTATAATTGGTTTCAAGTTTTTTCATGGTATCAGAGCATCAATTGATGGTTTCTGGTACGTTCTTCTTCATTTCTTTTTTCTATATTCTAAATCTGAGGGCGCAATCATCGAATAATCGAGGGGTGAGCTTGGTCTAGAACCCACTGGAGGAAGCAAATTCTTGCGATGGAGTAGCTCCGTAAGAATTACCTTGAATGCCAAGATGAAAATGGGTTTCTTCAACTGAAAACACTAGAAAGAAAATTACTAACCTATTGACACCGGGAGCAATGGTTCCCAAAAATGTGACCTCGCTTCCACCAAACCCTACTAGTGGAGTCTAGACAAGGGTTTAAGCACGTGTCCTATAACCCCATTTTCCTCAACACTTCCATGAACATGATATCTACAGAACTGCAATATCTACAAGTACCTTATGCCGGCGATATCCATCCTTATCACTATTAGATCAGTTTGCAACCCAATGTCATAATTCAAATCCTTTCGGCTCTACATTTAGTATCAACTCCCTCCTATGATATGATTGCATGCTCCTCTCATATTTTTCCTTATTCTCCTCGAATCTCCTCCAATAGCATTCTCTCTGGTTCCAACGTCCCTTCTTTCTTCCTTTTCTTTACCCTTAAATCTATCTTTGCTCATAATCTGCTTCGTGTCCTCCTGTCCCCTGGTTTATGCTCTTTTCACTCCTCTTAGGCTCCAACACATATTATTTGAAGTACCATTGTCTTATTAACCTTTATATTTCGTCTTCAAGTGATAGCAATACTCTGTGTCATGGCCCCTCTTCTATGGAACTTACAATACTTATTAGAATGTTTTTTGGTTGGTCTAAACCTGGTATGTTTTGGCCATTGAAGTATATTCACTTTTTCGACCATCATCAATGCTTGCTCTAGCTCTCGTGGTCGCTAGAGGAGTATACTTGTGAAATTTTGGTTGGTATGAGTTTCACGGTCTTTTTCAGTCGTATGTGTCTATCCCTTCCTTCTCTCGCGCAATCTCAGCCTCTTGCATTTTGCCACTCTCCGTCTTTCATTGCATTCATCTCCTCCTCATCGATGAATTTTTTATCATCCTCATGAATTGCTCCACATCTTCAGGTGATCTCGTTCGTGAGTTTATGCGAACGGCTTTTTCTTTAACCCATGAATGAGTATGCTAACCATCATGTCAATCTTGAGATCTTGAACTTCTAATGTTTTATTATTAAATCTTCTGACGAAACTTTTCAATGACTCATCCTCCTTTTGCCTTATAGTGGACAAGTACGTAGCATAACGTTTTTGTATTTTTTTTGCTTGCAAAGTGAAAAGCAAATCTTTTATGTCTCTATGGTCCCACTAGGTTTATTGGTAAACCACTCCTGATCTTTTCCTGTAAGATTAGTAACAAATAGTTTAGCATTAATATGGTCAGATATACCATAAAAGTTCAACACCAACTCAACCCCTGCCACGTGCTCTTGGGGGTCCTTCGTTACATCATAGTTACGCAAATCAGGCATCTGGAAGTTTGGTTTCTTTTCTGTTTCGCATAGGGAATAGCTGTTGTTTTGCTCTTCTAGGGTTTTTATTTGGTTGTGACCTTTATCTCCTTGGCTATGGATCCTGATTCGGAACGATTGGTGGCAACGCTTTCTTCACTAAATAGGAGGAATCGGATTCGGTATTTTCGGCGGGTTTGTGGCATGCCGAGCCTATTTCGAGGAATTTCTATATCGTAGGTCGATTGCTATCCACCAAGCCCTTCCACCCCGACGCTCTGCAGAGAACTCTCAAGGCTGCTTTTAATTCGGGTAAGGGATTGGATTTTAAGATGATTGAGGGGAATCCTTTTTTGCTCAAGTTTTTTCATTCTCTGGACTGTGATCTGGTTCTTGTTTGTTGCCCCTGGGGTTTTGATACGTCTTCTGATTCTGGCGCCGGTGAAATCCACTGATAATCCTAGTCTGGTTAATATGGATTTTTGTGATTTCCATGTGCATATCCATGGCTTGCTATTGGGGAAAATGTCAAAGGAGGTGTGTTCTTATATTGAGAACAAGCTGGGTCAATTTAAGGAGGCGGATTTGGATAAGGAGGGGATGGTTTGGGGTTCTTCCATTCGGATTAGAGTGGTTGTTGATGTGAACAAACCCTTACTCATGCGCTGAAAATACGGACAATTTCGGGGAATGAGCAACTGCTTACATTTACGTACGATCGTCTTCCCAACTTCTGCTATTTGTGTGGTTGTCAGGGTAACTTATCTCGATAGTGTGAGCTCCAATTCCATGAAGGTCTTTTTGATCCTGGTGAAAATACCCCCTATGGTCCTTGGCTCCAAGTTGTGATTCCGGCAAATTCTAGGAGCAGAATGCTCGCTTCCCAAGGTGTTTTCCCCTCATCTGTTTTCAAGCGGCCAATCTTTCGTTCTCCGGACTCTCTTCAATCCTATCCAGCGCCTACACCCCCACCTAGACGTGGCTCATCCATCTTTGACGTGTTTGAAATCTCATCCCCTGCAACCATCAACCTCTTGCCTCCAAAACACTCTCCCTTCATAAACACAAGTCAGGACCCCAAAATCCCTCCCGATAAGTCCAAGATCTTAACCAAAGCCCGCTTTGGCCTCATCATCCTTCTGACTCAGCAACTTTTCCCTTCACCACTCAATCTCTTCACTCACCCCTTGTTCCCCTGCCCGTGATTCTCTCGACCTAGTACTGGAGGTACAGCCCCATACAGCTCCAGACCCATCCTTCCCATCCTCAGTCACTCATCTCTCCTCTGCTCTCCCTACCACACAGACACGTCCTCTGTCTACTGCCCGCCCATGGAAACGCCTTCCCTCCAACTTGTTGGAACGCAAGATCAAAACAACAAATGAAGAACACAGCAATTGGGAGAAGAATGATTTCTCCATTCTCAGTTAACGAAGCTCTGTTGAATCTCTGTTGCAGCAGAAGACTTAGACTGATACAACGTATATATGACACTTCACTAAACCACCTAATAACCAACTAACAGAAAAATTAACTACTTGGCCCAATAGGAATACAAATAAATGACGTAGCACTCCACACAAGCAACTTATCAACATTACATCAGTAATACAAAAA
>NC_026152.1:39609-116673 GCF_000512975.1 Sesamum indicum
GCTGCTGCTGGTTACTAACTTCAACATCCCCCCCACAAGTGGGACTGGGATCAAAAGAGACAAGGCCCAACTTGGAGATGAGTAATAAGAATGATTTTAAAGGCAGAGATTTGGTAAAAACATCCGCTAACTGCTGAAAGCTAGGAACAAAGGAAGGTGACACAAAACCATCCTTGTAAGCATCCCGAACAAGATGACAGTCCAATTCGATGTGTTTAGTACGCTCGTGGAAGACCGGATTTGCCATGATATGTAATGCAGCCTTATTATCACAATATAAGTCAATGGGAAGAGAGACAGGAACATCAAAATCAGACAGTATGTAGGAAATCCACCGAAGTTCACAAACCGTCGAAGCCAAGCTCCTGTATTCCGATTCTGCGGTAGACCTCGAAACAGTCGTTTGTTTCTTAGTCTTCCACGACACCAACGCATCGCCAAGGAAAATGCAATACCCAGTGAGAGACCGGCGAGAGTCTAGACACGATGCCCAATCGGCATCACAGAATGCACGAACAGTGAATGTGTTTGAAGCTGGAAAATATAGTCCCTTAGAAGGACACCCCTTCAGGTACCGGACCACATGTAACGCAGCTCTCCAATGCGACTCACAAGGTTGATTAAGGTACTGGCTGAGCTGCTGCACCGGATAAGAGATATCCGGCCGAGAGAATCCCAAATAAAGCAAACGCCCAACAAGCCTTCGATAAGAGTCAGACCGAGAAAACAGAGGACCAGAACCTGCAGCTAGCTTCAATCCTGAAGGAAAAGGAGTCGAGGCAGATTTTGCTTGAAGGAGACCAGTGTCCTTCACTATATCCAATACATACTTGGTTTGAGCAATGTACAATCCTGAAGAACTCCGTGCTATCTCAAGTCCAAGGAAATACCGCGCATCCCCCAAATCTTTGATGGTGAATAGGCTGTGAAGATAGTGCTTAACCTCAGCAATTTCAGCAATGGAAGGCCCGTGATGAGAATATCGTCTACATAAACGAGTAAAGCCATGAGACCTGAAGAAGAAGGTTTCACAAATAGACAGTGATCATGTACCGATTGTGTAAAACCATATGAAGTAAGCTTTAAGGTAAACTCGGCCGGCATTCCATTGCCGGGAGGCCTGTTTAAGGCCGTACAATGAGCGTTGTAACTTGCACACCGTATTGGAAGGGACAGTGTATCCTTCAGGAGGCAACATATATATATCTTCTTCGATATACCCATGGAGGAACGCGTTATTTATATCGAGCTGCTGAATAGGCCACGCACGAGCAGCAGCAATGGCAAGGAAAATCCGCACAGTCACAGATTTTGCAACCGGCGAGAAGCTATCCGTGTAATCAACGCCTTCTATTTGACTGAACCCCTTCGCCACCAAACGTGCCTTATGCCTCTCCACCGTACCATCCGCCCGAAGTTTGGTCTTAAAGACCCATTTGCACCCAATGGCACGTTTGCCTGCTGGTAAAGGAGAAAGCTTCCAAGTATTGTTAGCTTCCAAGGCCTTCAACTCTATATCCATGGCCTCTCTCCATTCTCTGTGTTTCACAGCTTCAGAAAAGGACACGGGCTCCTGCAAAACAGACAAGGAGGCTACAAACGACATATATGCAGGGGTATGTGAATGCAGTGAAGAGGGGTGACTGGTGGAACAGACAAAATCATTTAACCAAGTAGGCGGATGAGAAATTCTGGTAGAGCGTCTGAGTGAAGGTGTAGCTGCAGGAACAATTTCTGAGGTTGGAATAGATGGTTCAGATGATGAAGAAGTGTTTGGAGGTTCTGCTAGAGTGCAAGTAGGGAGATCAATAGATGGATGAATCACCGGGAGAGGGCAAGGTGAAGGCTGATCCTGCGAAACAGAGTAAGGGAATATGTCTTCATAAAACTGGACATCTCGAGAGACAATGATATGATTGCTGTCCATGTCATATAGTTTATAACCCTTTTGTGTCATCATATATCCTAAGAGAACACACTTACTGGCTCTAGGATGGAACTTAGACTTGTGGGGATCAACATTGGTGGCAAAACACAGGCTTCCAAAGGTACGAATGTGGTGATAGGTTGGGGAATTTCCAGTAAGTTTTTCGAAGGGTGTTTTCCATTGAAGGATTTTGGAGGGTGTTCTATTGATTAGGTAGGTTGCAGTGAGTAGAGAATCGGCCCAAAATTTCAGAGGCATTGATGCCTGGAAAAGCAAAGCTCGAGCCACATTCAAAAGCTGCCTATGCTTGCGTTCTACTCTCCCATTTTGTTGGGGAGTGTAGGTGCAGGATGTTTGGTGTATGATCCCCATCTCATTGCAAAAGGTTTGACACTCTTTGTTCAAAAATTCAGAGCCATTATTGGACCGAATGACTTTGATTTCCTTAGAGTACTGGGTTCTAACCATGGAGGCGAAGGACTTAAGGACAGAAGGTACTTGAGATTTCTGTTTCAAGAGATAGGTCCAAAGGGAGCGGGAATGGTCATCCAGGATAGTTAATATGTAGCTGCAGTTTGTGATTGTATAGGCAGTGTATGGTCCCCAAACGTCCAGGTGAACTAGATTAAAAGGAGCCTCACTTTGGGATAAGCTCGAAGGAAAACAGGTTCTAACTTGCTTAGCTTTATGACATATCTCACAAGGTTCAATAGATTCCATAGTGACAGAAGTGAGAAAAGGAATTCGTTTCATTATTGGCAAGGGAACATGGCCCAACCTATGATGCCATGTCCGAAGATTACAATGCAAATTTGCAGAATTACAAAGTACAGAGGAATGACAAGAATTTTGATGAGATGACTGTCGGACAACATACAAGTTCTTGTGTATATGTCCCTCAAAGAGGATGGCTTTGCTAATTTGGTCCTGCAATAAACACTTTGAGTCAGTAAAATGGAAAACATAAGAGGTATCACGGCAGAGTTGGCTAACGGACAACAAATTAACAGAGAAAGAAGGAAGATATAGGACTTGAGTGAGTGTGATATGATGATTTAACTGGACAGTGCCAACATACGCAGCGGTTTTATATGTTCCATCAGGGAGATGCACGTGTTTGGGTTGTGAAGGAACAACAAGAGAATGAAATAGATTAAGGTTAGTGCATATATGGTTTGTAGCCCCAGTGTCCAAAATCCAAGAACCCAAATCAATCTTTGAAGGTGTAGTAACATTACCAGCAAATTCGATGTTCTCGCTGCAGGCAAAGTTGGAGTAGTTGGTGATAGGATCACCGGTTGTATTGCTTCTTTGCATCAGTCTGATCAGGTCTGCCATTAAGTCTGTCATCTACTTAGTTATTACTCTCCGCAGAAGTCTGTTGTTCATTTGTCGCTGCAGCTGCAAAAGACTTAACCCCAGGTACTTTCTTCTTCTTCTCATTCAAGGTTTTGTACCAGTCTGGTACTCCATGGACTTGAAAACAAGTGTCTAAAGTGTGACCGGTTCTATGACAATGCGCACAAGTCAGAGTTCTCTTGTCTATGTACGATCTCTTCTTAGTTTGAAACCTCTCAGCACCATTTTTCTTGACCTCCTTTGATGCAAATTGATAAGCCATATGTTGAGGTACAGCAGACGTTTCAGTATGTACTTGCCTTTGCTTTTCAACCGTGAAGACCATAGAGAAAGCTCGTTCTAGAGTAGGCAGAGGATCCTGCATCAGCAACTGACTTCTCTCGCTGTCACACGTCTCGTGTAATCCCATAAGAAACTGCATCAACTGCACGTGTTCGTTCCGTTCTTCAATCGCCTTATTCACCCCACAGGTGCAGCCACCACACGTACACTTTGGACTGGGTGCCAAACTTAACAGTTCATTCCAGGAAGTTTTCAGCTTTGTCACATATGCAGTAAGAGACATGTCATGCTGCGAGATGGAAGAAATCTCGCGTTGAATCCGATAGATCATCGGTCCGTTGCTTCTGCCGTACCGACTTTGTATCTCCAACCAAAGTTCTCGAGATGAGTTAACAAACATAAAGGATTCAACAATTTCTCTGGATATGGAATTCCATATCCAGGAGGTAACCATAAGATCAACAAGACGCCACTGCTCAAATGAAGTTGATCCTATCTCAGGCCTCGGAAATGAGCCATCTATGAAGCCTAGTTTCATTTTTGTACCTAAGGCAACATAGATGGAGCGACTCCATGGTAAAAAATTCGTGCCGTCCAGGGGAGAAGTAGCCAATATCATGCTAGAATTCTCCGAAGGATGTATATAAAGTGCCTCTCGCTCTAGCTGCTCTACCGCAGATCTGTTCGAGCTTGATTCCGCCATAGTTCTGCTGGTTCAATTCAAAGAAAAATCCCAGAGACCTTCATATAGAAGGCTCTGATACCATGTTGGAACGCAAGATCAAAACAACAAATGAAGAACACAGCAATTGGGAGAAGAATGATTTCTCCATTCTCAGTTAACGAAGCTCTGTTGAATCTCTGTTACAGCAGAAGACTTAGACTGATACAACGTATATATGACACTTCACTAAACCACCTAATAACCAACTAACAGAAAAATTAACTACTTGGCCCAATAGGAATACAAATAAATGACGTAGCACTCCACACAAGCAACTTATCAACATTACATCAGTAATACAAAAACGTGTTTCTATCATGCACTTTTCAGCCTGTATCTAAGACTCCAATAGCTTCTTCATCATCACCAGCCTGTTTGGACTTCAACTTCTGCTGCTGCATTTCATGGTGCTGCTGCTGCTGCTGGTTACTAACTTCAACACAACTCCCAGGCCACTTACCAGCCTCTGTCCCTCCCTCATAAACGCAGGTTATTGGATGAAGACTCTTGTGAGGAAGTAGATTTCCAGGGGCTTCCTAAGGATAGCAGGTTATCTGTTCCATTCTAGGATATTACTAATCTATCGGTGGGATCTGCGGGGCAGACTCAGCATTCGCCATGAGTTTGGTAACTGGAACTGTCAGGGTTTGGGAGCCTTGGACAGTTTAGTGTCTCGAGGATCTCATCTAGGACTATCGCCACCCGTTGGTTTTTGTGTCGGACACCAAGTGCTCATCATGCCACAACAATCGTTTGAAGCATAAGTTTGATATGTATGGTTTTAGTGTGGATTCTCGAGGTAAAAGCGGTGGGCTTGCTTTGCTAGCAGACGTTCTCATCTAGAGTTATTCAGTTAACCATATTGATGTATCTGTGAAATTGGATGGGAATCAAGACTGGTGGTGCTTCACTGGTATATCTGGGAAATCGGATATTAGTAGCAGGTTATTCAGTTAACCATATTGATGTATCTGTGAAATTGGATGGGAATCAAGACCGGTGGTGCTTCACGGGTATATATGGGAAATCGGATATTAGTAGCAAGAGAGAACGCACGTGGGATCTCCTTTCTCGACTACAGGGAGAGTCTAATCACTCTTGGTTATGCGCTAGGGATTTTAATGAGATTTTTGATCAATCTGAAAAATCGGGAGGTCCCCAGTGCCCAACATGGCAGATTCGGAGGTTTCGGGAGGCACTGTCCGATTACGAGTTGGTGGATTTGGGTTTTTCGGGCTATCCGTTTACTTGGACTAATAGGCATCCTGCACCACACTATATGGGAGAGACTTGACCGAGCTTGCGCTATCATAGATTGGTCGCTGAGTTTCCCGACGGCTTCACTTTCTCATATTTCAGTCTTCTCCTTCATCTCTTCCATGGTTGTGCACTCTAGTATAATTGGTTTCAAGTTTCTTCAGTAATTACGTTAAATTTGAGAGTAGCTCATTATAACAAAGCAAACCAACATCAAACAGGAAATGCTTTTGGGGCAATTCGAGTCCAGGCCAACATTGTTGTGTTAAATAACATTCACATCCAAAAACAGTCATATTGTCCTCAGCGATCTGCGTTTCATATACAGCAAATGAATAAAAGAGTAGCCACGTAACTTCTTGTTAGTGATTCTTGTATATCTTTAATATTCTCAAGATCTTTATATCTTGGAAGAAAAGAAGATTCTCTGGGTATCTCACGAAAGAGAATGTTTTCGAGGTAAAAAAGAAAAGAATAAAATAAAATCAATTTTGATATTCGAAGTTTATTATTCATTTCACTTTGATACTTGAGTAATTATAAATAACTTAATTGATACTCAAATTTCATAATTAATATCACTTTAATATACAATTGATACTTTTTATTTATTTTTTTTATTATCTTTTTATGTAGGGACCATTTTAACATCGGATACCCAATTGAAAATAATTAATATACTAAACAAAAATTTGAATAAATTTATCAATATATTTTTTCTTTATTTGAACCAGTTTCCAAATTTTATATTGGATTATTATACATGATCATAATATTTTCTTCTATTAATTTTCACTAACTTTATTTATAAATATTTACCAGATAACTCATTGTTTAGTAATTAAGTATAATAAGACCAAAACCCAGGATTTATTGCAACCTCAAAAGAAAAACTCAATTTTCAGTTTAATTTTTGAAAATTTATAACATAAAATTAAAGGGCTTGCATCTAAATTAAGTTTTTGCATTCAAATTTTAATATCTTGATTAAGTACAAATAACTAACTTTGGCGATGAATAGAATCATTTCTTGACTGGACTTATTTGACTATTATCTTAGTTATTTAATAATGAATTTTTTATAAATATAAAAAAAATAAATGTAGTAAAAAATAATATAAATATAATTATAGTGATAATTGACTGGGAAAATAAAACTAGAATGATTAAAATAAAAAAAATAAAACATATTGATTGATATTTATGTGATTTTTTCACAAGTATATTTATTATTTTTTATTTTAAAATATGTTTATTATTTTTTATTTTAAAAAATAGAAAATAACAGAAACTATTAATTGAATATTGAAGTGATATTAATGACGAAAATTATGCACAAAATTTGATTATTTATAAGTATTCGGGTACTAGAATGATATAGTATTTGGGTACTAGAATGATATGAATAATAAATTTTAAAAAGAAAAAGATGGAATGGAGATGATAACAATCAAGATAGCCTCATGATGGACACGCATATTCTTCATGGGGTGGTCCTATTTCCGGGTCCGCTGAGATTCTTGTTCTCACCCATCGTCAATGAATCAAAATGTTGAATTTATTTATATCTATTCCCCCGTCGCTCTCCAACACTCAAAAAGAAGATGGAAAAATTTCAACGGCAATCTGATCATAGGTTAAGAAAATATCCAAGTCACCGGACTCCTCCCTCCCCCTCCCCCTGCCTTCTTTTTATTCCCAGTTCAATGAATGTACTTTTATTTGATTTGAGCATCAGAGAAAATAAATTTAATTTATGAAGCAGACTCCTCCCTATTAATATACGCTGCCACTACCCCCATTTGCTGCCCGCATATATTATCCTCATAGTTACACACAGCAGCTGACAGCGAAGTTGAGGAAGAGAGCGGGAAAATCAGGAGAGATGGCGGAGGAGGGTAAAGGTGTTGTAGCCACGGTGAAGGCAATATGGGTCTATCCGATCAAATCATGCCGAGGAATTTCTATTCCTCAAGCGCCCATCTCTCCCACTGGTATCAATCAATTTTACCCTCTTCAACTTCGCCGTCTTCCAGCTTTTTAACTAATCGGAGTCTCTTCGTACAGGGTCTATTTCGTGCTTCTGGATTACTTTTTACATTTAATTTCTGAATTTTCAACCACTGCGGCACTATACAAAGGCCAACCGCAGTGCAGAATATCTGTATATCTCATACAGAGACAGTTTTGGCTAAACTTCGCACTATTTTTACTCAGAGCTTTCTGGCTCCCCCTTCTCTAAAATTCCTAACTTAGATGTAAACTCTAGATTATTCTGTATAATGTAAAAAGAACTGGAATTCGTGAGAGAATCAGATTGGTGAATTGGCTTGAAAATCTCCCTCTCACAGTAGATTTTCACCAACCTAAACACAAAGTATATCTTTTGCCTGCAACTATTGACTGAATCCCTTCCTTTCTTCATACAAATATAGGATTTCGGTGGGATCGGCAATGGCTTGTGGTGAATTCTAAAGGCAGAGCATATACTCAAAGAAATGAACCGAAGCTTGCTCTAGTTGGAGTGGAACTGCCAAACGAAGCATTTTCTGAGGACTGGGAACCAAATAAGCACTCATACTTAGGTTTGACCACTTTTTTTTTTTAAGTTAAATTTATATACATTATACTACTTTACATGCAACTTCCTTTCTGTTTCTCATTGGTTAATTATTCTCCTCGTTCAAGGATGAGCAGCTAAGTGATAAAGATTCTTCTGTGGTCTAACCGTATAATCAGTTTAGGACGAAAGGATTATTTTCAGATTGACAAATGTTTCTCCTTTGATTACTTATGCTCTGCCCCTAGAAATGAGAATTTTCTTTTCGTAAACTTGCTCAAGATGAACTTTTGTCATTTTACCATATAACCTTAGAATATTGCAGGATTTAGTACATTCGACAAACATTTTTCTTGAATGTTTAAGCTGTTGAGCCTAACAATTTGCTTCCCTTCTCCAGTGATAAAGGCTCCTGGTATGGATGTTCTGAAGGTTCCGATGATGAAATCAGCTGAAACAGTGGATGGCGTCTCAGTGTGGGAATGGTCTGGATCTGCAGTGGATGAAGGAGCTGCTGCTGCTCAATGGTTCTCTAATTATCTTGGGAAGCCCAGTAGACTAGTTCGTTTTAATGATGGTAGAAAACTGAATCCCATGAAATAACAAGTAATCTTTAAAAACAAATTCCAATACGACTGTTTTATCTTGAGATATGATGTATTATTCATAACTGTTTAGTGCTAACATGTATCTCCATATAGGTCCCTTTGTCCTGCTTTAGTTGACGAACATAGTCGTGCCTGGCTTCCTGTTAAAATTGTTTCTAGTCTTTATTTTTTTTCTTTTTCCTCCTCATTGTGCGTATGATGCATTCCAGAATAGAATTTAGTGATAGAGATTATGTTTCATCTCAAGTTCATGGCTAGAAAGAAGCTATTATAATCTTTTGGAGCCCAGATGCAATGTTAACACATGATTGTTTTTTGTTTCCTTCACGCAGCATCAGAGGTACGGCCTGTGGACCCTAATTATGCTCGTGGATACAGAGTTATGTTTTCTGATCAGTACCCATTCCTCTTGCTGTCTCAGGTCTGCCAATTTGACAATTAAGTTCAGCTATATTTCTTGACAGAAAACTTTGATGGTATTATGCACTCTTTTGCAGGGATCATTGGATGCCTTAAATGCTCTTCTGAGGGAACCTGTACCTATCAACCGTTTCAGACCCAAGTATTTGCCTGTTCATGTGCCATTATGTTATCCAAAAGGAGCAAAGCATATAAACTGTGTGCTCAGATGTGTAAAGGAAGCGTCAAAATTTAACTATAGTACTCATAAGAATCTTTTAGGCTATGTTACATGGGGTTTGGTGTGCATGTTTCCTGTGAATATGCATCAACGTCCAAGATACTGATTTTCAATATTTGACGGATTTCCAGACCCAAAAATTGTTGATTTTTTGAGCTCTCTTTTCTAGATCTTATATCATAAAATACTTCACCTAATAAAGCATTTACCTCCACTTATTTTCTCCGTTCTCTATTTGCAATACTCATTTCAAACTAATTGTTGTCAAGTGAAAGCATATAAAAGTTGCTCTTTCCTGCAGTATCGTGGTGGATGGATGTGAACCATTCATGGAAGATTTGTGGACAGAGATCTGGATAAGTAAGTTAAGGTTCCAAGGTGTCAAATTATGCTCTCGATGTAAGGTAAAAGCTCATTCCCTCAACAGTTAGAAATACCCCCACAACACTTCTAGAAATCCTCATGTAACAGGTACCCACAATTAATCAAGAAACTGCGGTAGCTTGCTCTGATCTTACCGAGACTCTGATGAGCTTCCGTTCAGATAAAGTCTTGCGCCCGAACATGAAACAGCAGCAAGGGAGGGTAAATATAGGAGTAGAAGTTCTCATTTCTCCATTAGTTGTCAATTAAGAATTAGATTGTGTGCATGAACTTTATGATTTCTTCAGGTATATTTTGGACAGAACATGGTCTGTATCGACTCCATTACTCAGGGAAACACAAAGATCATCAAAGTGGGAGATCCTGTGTTCGTCCTCAAAATGGTGTCATCTGCCGCTGATGCTGCTGCTTAACTCCTTTGTGATTCCCTCGGCTGTCATTATCGTTTGATGTAATAAGTTTAAGCTGGTTTAGCATACAGTATAGACCGCCTCGGCTCTTGTGATGCTTTTCCGATGTTGCTCTGCAAATTAGAACACCTTCAGTTAGTCTTAGCCTAGGGAAAATGTAATATTCCATGATTTCACGGTGCTTGTGAACCGAAAGGCACTTGGTAGTTGGTACTTACTGAAGTGCTTGTGTTAAGACTTAAGCCTATCATTGATGCATATATAACTGAATGAAGGATGAATATTTTATTTATAGTGTCGTGCTTATTTCAAATTATTATTTAAAGATTGTTGAGAATATTTCTTTTACATTCCGAATATTTGACTAAATGAATTTCAAAACTTAAAATATAGTAGTTATTTGAATTTTGTTTTAAAGCCGAAACCCGTCGCTAAAAATCAACGAATTTGCCAAATAGAGATAAGATGCAGAAGCAGCAAAATAAAGGATAAGAAAGCAAAAGCAGAACGACATTGCGTGTCATCCTACAGCAATGTTTTGGTTTTATTTTCTTTCGGTAATTTACAGCTCTCTTTTTGTTTGTTTTGGACATAGGGGCGGTTGAAATTTCAATCTTTGGCTCATCTGCAATGAAGCATACAAGTAATAGAGCATTTTCCTGAGGGCTCTGAACCCAATCTTCCGATTTTGTCTAAAGATATGGCGCAGCTCCAAGCAACGCTTCTAGGCTAGCCAATTGATCTTGCAGGAAATTGTAGACGGATTCAGTGGTCATGGATGCAACTCTAATGACAACTCCTGCGCCCTGAACATGATAAAGGTCAAATGGAAATAGGGGAAGTTTGAGGGATAACTGATCCTTGGAAAACATACTTTATCACATAATGATTTTTCACGAAGCTCAATATTTGCTTCAAAAGTTTCCAATTAAGCATAGGCAAGAATACTCACTTTTGGGCCAAACGTACTACAAGAAGCAAGGAAACTTGGTTTGGGCAACCGATAACTACTGCCAGATTCTGAGGAACATCCTGCGCTAACTGAAGGAAGGCGGAGTTGCTGAGACATTAATTTCTTCACATCCTCCTGGATTTGACTCTGAATAAGCTTCAACTTTGGCCTAAAACCATGTAAATTTGAGCCTAAGGTAAGGTCTGATAACCAAAACTCATCTTATTCTTATTTTAAAAAGAAACAGAAAACATTATGATACCAGGAAAAATCAAATTACAACAAGACAATAATTTTGTTCCTACCCCAAAAGAACTATCATGGCTATTACTTGGTAGTCTTGCAGTCGCTCAGAAATACCGCCATGTCTTCCATGCTCTAATGACGTCTGCAACAAAATTAGAACAATTCAGGAAACAAGGGAATTATATCTAGAAGGACCAGATTCATGAGGCTCACTTCGAATCAATTATACTATCATGTTCTAGCCAGTGTAGCTAAGCAAATCTTCTGCTGGGTCAAGAAGTAGTGCAAATTGGCAGATCAATAGTTACATGAAACTCCAACAAAAAGTTGAGATGAATAAGAAGCGGCAGAAAAAGGAAAAAATAATGGAGGGATATATATTTTGCCAGTCTTAAATGATTGCGTAAAATCTATGCAAGTCCATAGAGCAGTTGCCAGATCATCAAGCTCAGTGTTGTCATGATTTAACATATAAATTCCCTTCTAAAGCAGTAAAACTTTGTTAAACCAAAGTATAATGGTACAGACACACAAAAGAACCAGTACCGTGTCAAGAAATAAAGTCTCATTGCCTTGTAAAAGAATATGGTTTGTGCTCTTATAATGAGAAAAAGCCCACTTTTCGCCTCTTTCATGGCGGCCGCTGGTTATCCAGTCAACAAGAAGCAAGCTTGATTCAGGTACGACTTTGAAGTTTTGTATTTGAGAATACTTTGCAGTGGAAAAACAAGTTACTGGATCTGGAATAACGACCAAAAGTGCGCCTTTTCCGATGCTAGCCTATTGCATGGAATAGATTAGTCACCATTAAACGATTTTTCAAGGCGATTCAAACATAGGATGAAGAAAAATGCGAGAGTATGTTTTAGGTCTTTCCAAGGCCACCATTATATTTTCTCCAAGAAGCTCTGAAGTTGTGTTGTAAAATGTAACCACCAGTACCAGCAGCAGGGCACCAATTTCCCTAAATCGTATTCAAATATAATGAGCTTACCATTATAAGTGCCCTCAACCCCCGACGCCAAAAGTAAATCGAAAATTGACAGCTTAGAGACAAACAATTGACGAAAATTCAAATAGCTTGTACATCACACAAGTATCATAATAGGGGAAAATGTTAAATGTGTTTCAACGAACTGCAAATTTGAGAGAGCGTCATTACTTCCATTTTCTGTTGAGAACATTTTGATCCTACAGACTTGTAAACCTGCGTAGAAACTTCCAAATAAATATTTCAGCAAACTGGATTATAAAAGCATAAAGGTATCAGATAAACATATTTTTCCCAAATTGAAACTATAACCCACGAAGAGCAAGAGAAGTGAACTGAAGAGAGAAAAATAGTGAACCTTTGTAGAAGATTGAGTGGTCAAAACAGCAGTAGCGCCATCCCCGACCGTAACATCACAAGCCATCGAATCCCCCTACGTTTTCACACGCCAATGAATACGTAAAATGTATACATGTGCCCAGGAACACTAAAAAGTAATCAAACATACAGAGACAACGCCTCCACCGTAAGTGATGGTGTAAATCCACACAGCATCGGCTTTGGAGGATCCCGCCTGACAAAAGTGAAATCCACGTCGAAGATAGCACAAGATTTGATTTGTGTTGAATAATAATCAAGAATACCTTATTGGGGACGATGAATTTGAAGGGGTACTTTGAGAAACAGCGGGTCAGCGTTGACCTGCCTTCTACCCTCTCCACCACCAGCTTCCCTCTCTCCATTATTGGATATATTTTTAATATATTTAATTCTAGTTCTTCACAGTGGACAATGTCTGTTGGCGCTTAACACTGACTTATGGACAAAGGTGAAGAAGTCTCGGCCTAGAGTAAGAGGCTGTTTTGGCTGATTTATAAGCTCTTACATATTATAAAATATTTTAGAAATTTATAAAATATTGTATCTAATTTAAAAATAAATTTTAAAGTATTTAGATGCAATATCTTATAAGATATTAGGTTATTTGGCATAATAAGATCTTATACTAGTAAAATGACTAAAAAGAAAATGATACTAAGATGTTGGATCTTATTTTAAAAATAAATTTTTAAAGTGTTTGGATAAAACATCTTACAGGATGTTAGGTGGTTTGGTATAATAAAGTTTTTTATTAGTAAAATAACTAAAAAGAACATTATATCATTACAATTAAATAAATTGTTATTTGCAGGTTGTTGCAAGAACCTCTCTAGCACCGGTAGGAGGATCCACCCCAGCTTTGCCCCCAGGGTGATGGATCCATTGGTTGACCCTCCAAGCGAAGCACCTCCTTGAACACCACATCAGGTGAACTTTTCCTAGTCTTGCTGGGTGCAATCCAATAGGTGATTGCAGCAACCATTTGGGAACAGATGGCAATACTGGTACCTGCCCGCTCAGTCCTTGTGGTAGAAGCAGGCATCCCTCAAGGAGGGATAGAAGGAAGTCCACCAGAAGGAGACATCGCTGTAACCAGGGCCCGCTAACGGTGATGCAAAGGCTCCCTCCATCAGCTCCCAAAGAGTTTCCTCAACAATGGCTAGCTCAACTGGAGTGCCTTCAAAAAGACCTCCAACACGTGCAACACCAGATAGCAAGAGTCCCAGGAGAGGAACAGTAGGGTATCCCATTCGCAGACGTAGTGATGGCGGATGAGCTCCCTGCTATTGTTAAGTCGATTGACCCTCAAGAACACCTCTCGTGTTTTGAGAATGTAGCCTTTTTGCACAAATACGCTGACGGGATCAAGTGTCGAGCTTTCCTCACCACTTTCACCAAGGCCACGCAATAATAGTTTAACCAGTTACCCGCCGGAGCAATAGAAAGCTTCCAGGAGTTTAGATCCCTCTTTCTGCATCAATTGGCCAGTAGCCAGAAGCTTCAGAAGATGGAGCTTAGTTTTTTTGCCATACGCAAAAAGGATAATGAGCCGTTGAGGGAGTATCTGTAAAGGTTCAACACTGTGACCTTAGAAGTACCTTCCGCCACACAAGAAGTGAAGGACAGCGCCTTCTCATAAGGACTCCTGGACGGGAATTTCTTCATGGAGGCGTCTTTCAAGGAAAAATGTAAGGAACGTCCTTGTCAAGAAAGTATGAGAGTGCCTCCATCAGAAATCTAAAGGGAACCTTTTATCATAACAAGACCTAAGGATTCTAGCATATTAAGAGAATAGCATTATTCTAAAATATAAGCATCAAGTATGGAAGGAATGATTAGCAATATCGCATTTCAAGCCCCTGGCCTAAAACTATTGCCAGGGGCAAACCAAGGAAGCAATATCCAAACAAAGTAGAAAATTAAAATCGTCTCATCCCTATTTCAGATGGGGAAAAATAAGTAAAGCAAGGAAAGTAAAGATTATTCCATCAAACTGGTTTAAAAGTCAATCACATTACATCTTCGGGTTTTTCCCCACAAGAGGGGTCTTCTGTGTCTTTCTCAAGAGGAGCATCAACAGTAGGCGCTATAGTTGTAGGAGGAGATGCATTAGTGGCCAGATGATAATGAGGTCCTTCTTCCTTATCATTTGAGGTGCCTCCTCCCTAGAGATGCCCCGTTGTGGTATCAATTGCTGCTTCGTCTTGGGGATTCCTTATTTCTACCTTGACCTCCCCCAATAAGTTATCCAAATTTCTTTCTACAAAAATTCTGCAAAGATCAGCACGAAGTTAGAAAGAAGTATGAACAGAAGGCCAAGAAATAAACCAACCTAAGTTTTGGGGGAGGACTCCCTCAAATGGGATGAAGGGTTCGGCAAAGGGATTGGGCGAATTGTATAAAACTGCGACAAGATTAAGGAAGGAAGGCTCCTCTCTTGCAGGGTGGTACCCTTGAGCCTGGAATTGCTCTTTGCAGGTTGTGAAGTCATGCTTAAAGAAGGGTCCTGCTATCTTGGCCACTTCCTACTGATTTTCTACATACCTCTTGAAGTCCTTCAGGCGGCTTTCCTAATAGGCCTTCAGATAATTTTTTCCATCCTCAGAATGGGGGAAGTACATCACTACTTTCTCCACCTCCTTCTTCAGTGCGCTCTCGTGGCTAGCTACATCCTTCTGCAGTTTCCTTACCTCTTTCTCCAATTGCTAATAGCGGCTCGACATCTCCTACTTGGTTCCCTTAATTTAGCATTCTCACTTCCCAGGCACTCTATCCTATCCTCCAACTTTCGCTTTTGAACATTGTTTGGTGGGATAGGATGAACCCCATGAGGCCTAGAAGAGAGTTCCTCATAGATAAAGGCGACCTACAAAAAGCAAGAACTATCAGAAGAATGTACACAAGGAAGAAAATAGAATACAAAAGGGAGGGTACCTTAAAGATGTAGAGAGCTCTCATCCTTTCCAGTTCTTCCTTTGAAAGAGGAGACAAGAGTTGTTTGTCCCCAGGAGATAAGACCTATTTCCTAAAATCCACAACCAAGGAGACATTCTCCTTATCCTAATCGAGCAGGTGGTGGCTGTGGAGGCAAACAGAGGACGCGCAGAAAGATCTAGGAGGGGTATCTATGTTCTTCCTTTGAAGGAGGAACTAGAGGAGACATGGAGGAAATGTGGGAAGGAGGGCCCCCATAGAGCCTGTGTGAGGTTTCTTGGAGGAACTCCCAGCTACTAGACCAGGAGAGAAGGAGGAAGGTCGTTTGCCTCTTGAATCACTAGAAGCAGGAGCCCCTTTGAAAGACTTTGGAGTTGGGATCCCACCAGTGCAACCCCCCATTACGTGATCCTTCATAAGATTGTTGAACATTATGTTCTCTACACACAAACAAAGAGGATCAACACTTCAAGAAAGCATAAAGAATGAAATGCAATGACACAAGAACTAAAAAAAATAAAATACCTAAGGAATCCCCCAAGGGGGCTCCATTTTAGGGGCCAACCTGAAGTGCCCCAACAACCTCTCATCAATTAAGGACTGACAGTCATAAGGGGACGCATTCAATTTTTTGAATAAGGAGGACAATATTGTTGTCCTTGGTCCTGCATACGCAGGGGAAGAGTCTCGCAGATCCATTGTTTTGGGAAAGACCAAGCATGAGGGGGGAGAATGAAAAAATAACTATTCTTCCGGTGTTTAGGAGGATGTGGGGGATGCAAGATGGATAACTCCTATCGGGAGACGAAACAAAAGAACCCTTTTTAAGCCTTTATGAGGCGATAACATTAGCAAAAAGATGAGCAGTTACAGGATGTCCATGGAAACGAAGAACTATAAAAAATCCAGTCAAAATCTTGAAAGAATTTGGAGTTAACTGATTTAGAGGGACTTGAAAAATCTTTGCAAACTTAGAATAAAACAGAGGGATAGGAAAATGTAGAACCGGTCGTAGTTATGCAGTGAAAAAATATAAACAGTTAGGAGGAGGATGAAAAGGGTGACTCATCGGAAAAAGGGGTATATATAACAAAAGTAGGAGGAACATAGCACTCTTGAAGAAGTTGGCCTATGGAGGAGGTTCGTAGAGTGGAAGGCCCCCAGTCTGTTGGTAACTGAGGAACCCTCTCTTCCTCTCCTTCAAGGATTGTTCCTTCTTCCTCTCCTGAAGGAGGCCCAGATGTCTTATCCTTAGAAGAACACTCAAGCGTCCATGCCTCCCCAGGCGGGGACCTTATTCATTTGTGTCCTCATCTATTAAACAACGGGCAACAGTGGTGGTCTGCCTCAGGCTCCTCCTCTGGCCCCTTCCAAAACGAGGCAGAACAGAGTTTGCCCTCTTGAAAGTCGCCTCAGAGGGATCATTGCTCAAGAAAGTCTCTTTAAGGAAGCATAGAGACTTGTTGGAAGTAGACATTCTTGAAGAAACGACGAAACTCTAAGGAATGAATAATGGAGGGAGATCCTAGTGCCTCAAAGAAAACTTTTTGAAAGAAGGAGCAGGAAACCAAAAGTTGTTGATGGAGGAGTTTTTAACCCACGTTCCCTGGTAACTGCTAGAGTGAGGGTGGTTACCACGCGTGTGGGAGAGAAGTCACCAAACGTGATTGTTGCAGTTACCAAAGGAACGCACCTCGCCTGCTATAATTACAGCCATCAAACCGGCCTGATAAAAGGCTGAGGATACACTTTTTCCAAGAGTCTGCAACATGCTAAGAGAAAGGAAGGCACCAGGTTAGCGAAGACAGATCCCTCCTTCTCAGATTACAGGGACTCTAAGAGGTAGGAAGCACTCTCCTTCCTTAAGACGCCAGGCTAATGAAGATGGGTTCCTTCTTCTGATGATACAAGGACTCTACTCTAAGGAGCTAAGAGACATCCTTCTTCCTTAGAGTGGGAGAGACTGAATGATGGGTATGAATCAAAATCAATTGGCCCAAGAAGAAACGCTAAGCCCAAATCAGGCCCGCCAGCCCATAAGGGAATTAGCCCGCCCAAGGGTGCTGGACTTAGCCTAAGAAGGAAGATTCTGTAGTAGCAGGTTCGACCCAAGAGAGAAGCCCACTAGGCTCAACCAAGAAGGAGCCTACCACCCCAGAATCTATCCAAGAAAGAAGTCTGCCTCATCAAGCTTGGCCCAAGAAGGAGGCCCAGTACGAAGGCCTGTTGCACCCTTTTGATGCCAGCCCTAAAAAAGGAATGTGCTTTCAAGAAATTGGACTCTTAAGCGTAAGAGGACTTCTTGCAAGACAAGAGTCTTCACGAAGAGGGATTCCTTCCTCATCTGAAGACGTGCTGCTCAAAAAGGGGATAACGTGCAACTTTATCCACCGGGATCCCACCTTTTTTCTCGGATACACAGTTCTCTCCAGAGTCCCTTTGAAGAAGGGTTCCTCTATAAATATGGGTGGCACCCCTCAACAGGCCCCCCTTCAACAATCTGGAAACTCTCTTGAGCTCTCTCTCACTTTCAACTCGTGTTTTAACTTACGCAATCCTTATTTCTATCATAATTTCTCATTATATTATATTTATATTTATATTTATTTATTCTTAAATTCGAGATTAACTTAAATATCAGAGTGCTAATGTGTTGTTTTGCAGGTCCTTTTTCTCAAGTACTTTCACTCAATTAGCTCAAATTCAACATCAAAATCCAAGGACTTTAAACATGTGCTAAAATCACACGCATCAGGAATATTTTTTATTTTTAATTAAATTTAGATATATATATATATCTATATTGTTATCGTTATGTAAAATAATTAACTAGTTGGTAATATAATATAAATCTCATTTTGATATCTAATAATATTTAAATTTGATGGGTATGGTCCAAGACGAAGTGTTAAACCCAAGTCAGGCCCACCAGTCCAGAGGAGAGGTAGCCCGCCCAAGGGCGCTGGGTTTAGCGCAAGAAGGAAGCACCCTGCAGCATGGTTCAGCCCAAGAGGGAGACCCAGTAGGCTCAGCCCAAGAAGAAGGCCCCCCCACACCAGAGTTTGTTCAAGGATGAAGCCCACCTCATCAATCTTGGCCCAAGAAGGAGGTCCAGTACGAAAGCCTGTTGTTTCCTTCCAAGTCCAACCCAAGAGAAGGAAGGTGCCCTAAAAAACCTAGATTCCTCACCCCAAGAGGACTCCCTGCGAGGCAGGAATCTTCACAAGGAAATAGTCCTCCCTCATCCGAAGACTTGCTACTCAAAAAGCAGATAAAGTGCAACCTTATCCCGCCTTCCTCGCCATACGCAGAGCCTAGGACTCTTGTTATAGAGGGACTCCTCCTCTAAAATATGGGGGCACCCCTCAACGGATTCCCCCTTCTACAATCCAAAAATTCCCTAACTTTACTTTATCACTCTACAATTCGTGCTCTTGCATACAAAATTCTTATTTTTATCATAATTTTTCGTCATAATTTATTTCTATATTTATTCATTCTTAAATTCGGGACTAACTTAAGCATCATAACGCTAACGTGTTATTTTGCAGGTTCTCTTTCTCAAGAGCTTTCACTCAATCAACCCAAATCCTACATCAAGATCCAAAAAATTTGAACCCCCGCTAAAATCGCACACATCAAAATTATTTTCTATTTTTTATTTACATTAGATGAGTGTACCATTGATTATCTTCCTCCAAAGGTTCACTCAATTTTTTAGATAAATTTACTTAGTCAAATAATATAAATTTATTTCAATATACCATATATTTTTGAACTTTTATAAGTATTAATTACTTTAGATTTTATTTTAGATTATTTGTAAATTATTAAACGTAAATGGAACTATTCATAGTTTTATTATTTATTTTTTGTTAATACAACAATACTCGTATACCTTCGCACGGTTGCTAGCTAATTCTTACTGTGAGTGCTCTTAACGAAGTGGGCAGATTTTGGGTTCCGTTAGCGTGATGCTCTCGAAAACGGCCCAAGTTATACGATTTCAGGTTTTGGGATGATTAGGACCAAGCCACGTCACTTTCCCAGCTCAAAACATGGTTCTTTCTTCCCCACAGTGCGTTTTCGGTCCTTTCTCTCCAAACCATCCTATCTAAACCTAATTGAATTTCTGCTACAAAAAAATGTGGTTCTGGAGTAGATTCCGCGAGAGCTCGGTTTTTGTCAGTGAAACCCGTAATTAGAGGAATGCCCATCTCCACATCTAAGGAAAAGTGCTCAACTCTCAGGCTCTTCTTTATACCTAGTAAGTCTCACTGTCAACTCTTCTCTGCAAAGCCCTCTCCTACTGCTCAGCATTTGAATGAAAGTCCTGAGCCCCAGCTTCGGCATAGGAATGGTACCTGTTCTCAAGAATCGCGCTCTAATTTTGAGGGTCCTCCAATTTCTGATACAATATTCAGAGATTCCAGGAAGTTGGGCTCTTACAGACGGGGTGACTCCACATTCTACTCTCTTATTGAATACCATGCAAAATATGGCGATTTCAGGTCCTTGGAGATGGTCCTTGAACAGATGAAGCGTGATAAAAGAGCTTTTCTTGAAAAGAATTTCATATTAATCTTCAGAGCTTGTGGGAAAGCGAATTTGCCTCTTAAAGCTATTGAGTTATTTGATAGAATGGTAGATGAGTTTCAGTGTAAACAAACTGTTAAATCTTTTAACTCTGTCCTTAATGTGATTATTCAACAAGGTTTGTACCGTCATGCTTTGGAGTTCTATGATTATGTTGTCAAGAAGCAGAAGAATATTTCCCCAAATGTCTTGACATTTAATTTAATGATCAAAGCGCTATGCAAGTCCGGATGGGTGAGTAGGGCTGTAGACTTATTCAGGGAAATGCCTATTCTAAAGTGTGACCCTGATGTATTCACTTATTGCACATTGATGGATGGCCTGTGTAAAGACAATAGGATTGAAGATGCTGTGGCTTTGTTGGATGAGATGCAAATAGAAGGGTGTTCTCCAACTCCAGCAACATTTAATGTGTTGATTAATGGGCTTTGCAAGAAGGGGGACTTAGCCAGAGCTGCAAAGCTACTCGACAATATGGGGTTGAAGGGCTGCACTCCAAATGAGGTTACTTACAACACACTCATACATGGGTTGTGTCTCAAAGGAAAGCTGGACAAGGCAGTGAGTCTTTTATCCCGGATGTTGTCAAATAAACTTATTCCAAATGATGTTACTTATGGAACCATTATAAGTGGGCTGGTTAAGCAGGGAAGAGCTGTTGATGGTGTGCATGTGTTAATGGCAATGGAGGAAAGGGGCTATAGAGCAAATGAGTACAGTTATTCAGTGCTTATTAGTGGATTGTTTAGAGAAGGAAAATCTGAAGATGCATTAAAATTGTGGGGCAAGATGATAGAGAAGGGATGCGAGCCCAATACAGTTGTTTATAGTGCTCTTATAGATGGTTTATGTCGAGACGGAAAGCCTTATGAAGCTGAAGAGTTTCTTTTTCAGATGATTAATGTAGGCTACAAGGCAAATGCTTTCACTTACAGCTCCCTGATCAGGGGTTTCTTTCAGGTGGGAAAGAGTGATAAGGCAATTCTTTTATGGAAAGAGATGTCTGAGAAGGATTGCAAGGATAATGAGGTTTGTTACAGTGTACTTATTCATGGCTTGTGTAAGGATGGGAAGTTGAAAGATGCTCTGATGATATGGAAGCATGTGCTGGCTAAAGGATTGACACCTGACACTGTAGCTTATAGTTCCATGATCCATGGTCTGTGCAATGCTGGGTCAATAGAACAGGGTTTGCACTTATTTAATGAGATGCTATGTAAAGCGTACAACTCCAGACCTGACGCAATCACCTTCAATATACTTATTAATGCTCTGTGCAGACAGAATAGGATTTCCCATGCTATTGATCTTTTAAATAGCATGTTAGATCTAGGCTGCAATCCTGACTCAGTTACATGCAAAATATTCTTGAAAACTTTAAAGGAGAAGGTTGATCCACCGCAAGATGGTAGAGAGTTTCTAGATGAGCTAGTACTAAGGCTATACAAACAACAAAGAATAGTTGGAGCATCCAAAATTATAGAAGTGATGCTTCAAAGTTTTTTGCACCCGAAAGTATCCACTTGGGAGAAAGTTGTTCGAGAGATCTGTAAACCAAAGAAAATTCTAGCAGTAATTAACAAGTGTTGGGTCGAATTATTCTTCTGAGTTGATGTGTGAAACTTTTCTTCGGGTATGACTTGTAACTCCAGAGTGCCCTTCAAAAATATTATTAGTTTTATTTCTGGAGTACCGGTTCTTGGGCTTCCTTACTCGCTGCTAATTTCCTGGAAAAGGTAGAAACTTTGATTGGTGTAGTCGCTGTAAGTTATTAAAACTTCTTACTTCCATCACAGTACAATCTGGTTCTTAACTCAAACTTGTTTGTGATCTATTCATGATTTGAAATTTTTACAGGTAGTGTTATCCCCTGAAATCAGGCAGCTGAGTCTGAAATATCCCCATGTCACTACATACAAAATAGACATTGATAAGGTGAAACAGGTGTACTGATATCATTATCTTTTCTGGTTATGGTAAAGCACTTCTGAAGACTGCCGTATACCTTCATCAGCCTTATAGCAATTATTGAACTTATGAAATGTGCAGGAGGGGCTGGAAAATGCATTGGGCAAGCTAAAAATTCACTCTGTGGTAAAACCAGCCTTGTTCTTATTCACTTTGTACTGTCCTCTGGTGTTTTCCATAACAAACAGGAATTTTTTAAACATGGAAAAGTTTGTGTAATGGTGCCTGTAGTTCATAGTTTAATTATTGGATGGTGATTTACTTGAATTGCCCCCATTCTAGAAAATTAGAGGAAGAGTAGCATGCTCAACACTGTAGTGATTGATCCTTCCAAGTTGAGTTGATTTTATTTATTGTATAATGTTCTTGTTTGGAGCAATCATATTGACTTGAGAAAACCTACAGCAGGAGAAAGTCTTTGTTGTTCAGCTTTCTTGAATTTACTTTTATTATATCAATAGTAAATAATTTTGTTCTTTCATTTACTCTGTCGTAGTACCTGGAAAAAGCTTTTTTCTCGTTTTTAAATTTGATCTTATTAATCTTTTTTGGTCCCCCAATTAATATGGAGTTGCTTTTCTTGGCATTTATATGGCGAAGAAAATGCGTACATGCTATATATTTGAGTGTATGGTGTACAGAAAATTGGGCTCTAACTGTACTTATTTGGGTCGTTTTGTAAGTATGGATTCACGGGGTATGCACTTGGACTGTGAGTCTTGGATCTTAGGGAAATGAAAATGGCACTTATTCGTTACAAATTGTAATGTGATCCCTAAGTCAGTGAATCGTGGTTTGTTGCTTCTCGTCAGGCTCACATTTGGGCCAGTAGCTAAATTGCTTGTCTGAACCACGCGAATTTAAAAAAACCCCTCTTTAAGCGCAGTTTCCAGGCATTTTCATTGGCTCACTAGTCACTCAACTCCGCCTTATTCATAAAGCTTTCTCTTTTCCTCTCGCAGGCCTAGCCAACTACTACTGCTGTTGCTACTAAAAACTATAAAATTATAACAACTCGTCAAATTCATAAACATGCTGTGTCTGTTTCAGCACGTCGCTATCCCAATTGTTCAATACACTACCGTCACGTCAGAAAAGGCAGTTAGAGCCTCACACCTGTTACATACATCAGCGCTTCTCCAGCCCATTCATGACCGACTTATCGCAGAGTTAGCAAACAGATTCCCTCGGCCCTCTCAAATAAAAAACAAATATTTTGTCAAGACACCGCAAAAACAAAAAATATCTGATGAGTGTCGAAGTCACCAAAAATAATTCTTACAACACTTGTGAAAGTGGGAGTAGGGTCGAATCCACAGGGATTGGCTTTAAGTTGATTTCTTTAAGAGAAATAGAAAATAATGGGGGGAGATTTGATGGTAAAAAGAAATAATCAAAAACTAAATAAATAATTAAAAATACCTGGTGGAGATATATGAGGGAGATTTTCCGGTTAAGGCTAGGATTATACTTGATTCTTGTAAGTTGATCATTGATGCAAGAATAACACATGTATGGACAAATAAACCAGTTATGATCGTTGGTACGACCTAACAACCTCACCTTTCCTTACCTTTTCGTTAGCCAAGGTACGACCGTTGGCTAGATCTCTAATTAACAGACAACCTTGGGAATGTCCACAAGATTTAATCTATTAACAGCATTAAGAGTTAGAAAGGCCTGATTCTAATCAACAAACTCCTACGAGGACAATTCGTTTAAACTAAATCATGCATTCCTCATAACATAACTAAATACTGTGACATAACCAATTATGCTACGTTGCTACTAAGCATTGAACTAAATAAACATAAATAAACAATTACACGGATTTATAAAGTCCAATTAGCTAAGCAAACCTTCTTGATAATGAACAACCGGCTGAATCATTCATAAATCAGACGTTTGTAATTAAAGCACAGAGAATAACATGAATATTTGCTTGACAAGTGTAGAACGCAGATTAGATCTCACTTGTAATTAAAGCACAGAGAATAACATGAATATTTGCTTGACAAGTGTAGAACGCAGATTAGATCTCACAATATAATGGAAATCAAGCAATCACCATACCTTAACCAGGAAATAAGGAATTTAGCCGGACATATTAATGGAAGAACACATTAGAAAGTGGAATTCCATTAATTCCGGTAGTAAAATAAAATAAAAGAGAAGAGATGAACAGAGAATTCTATAGAGTTCTAAGATAAAAACTGAATGTCTTCTAATGAAGAGATTCCCCCTATTTATAATAAAAGTTCCCTACGAATCTAGATGTAGTGGGGGGATAGATATGTGATAAACTTTAAAAAGGTAAAAAGATTACAAAAGATAAGCTTAAAAGAATCCTTTCTAAATCTAAACACTTGATTCCTTTATCTCTTGGGGAAATCGTTCGTGCTTATCCTTATCCCGGGTTGACTACTCCATTAAGCGTGGGCGCACTTTGTCAATTTTGCAGAAACGCCCTTGTAATCTTCCTTTTTGCTGAATATGCAATAAAATCACATAACTAGGAATTTTTGGCTTAAAAAGGAAGATTAAATTGCTATAAAATCATTATAATTGCAGAGTTATCAATATCCATATTATTATTAGCAGCAAACCAAAAGTTTTCAGTTGAACCCACATTACTTAATCAAACTGAAACCTCAAGCACGAGATCTTCGTCATTTTACTTCATCCTTTTCTAGCCATCAATGATCAATGTCTTTAGAGCTGACAAAGTTATCAGAGAACTAAACTATCTGTTTCACTCTCACAACCAATATAATAGCAAGGACCGGCAAAATGTGTGTTTTTTTTATTTCCTTTTCTGGATGACAGAGTCAATTAACAAAGAAAGCCGTCAGATGCAAAAGTCACAAACTATCATCATGTCCTAGCTAGTTTATGCACAGGTAAGTAAGCTGA
This sequence comes from Sesamum indicum, assembly GCF_000512975.1. Lineage (NCBI taxonomy): Eukaryota > Viridiplantae > Streptophyta > Magnoliopsida > Lamiales > Pedaliaceae > Sesamum > Sesamum indicum. The sequence goes on from NC_026152.1 coordinate 64,742, forward strand.
GAAACATGTTACTGGAATTATATAAATTCAACGGTTAAGATCCCTCTATATCTCAGAGGCAAAATCATTAGAACAGAGAATTTATTAGGAAGATAATGCACACCAACAATATCAACAAGACAACACTAGGATTTGACACTGTAATAACAGAAAACCCCTTTAGTATAAGTTCGATACCATGTGCTTTCATCAAGTTTAATTCGTATAGCGCCAATGAAAAAGCTCAGCTATGTTGGGCAAAAGAAGAAAATTTGGTAAAAGAGATATTTTAGGAAGACAAATAGCAATCACTCTGGCCATGGATCAAAAGATTCAAAACTGCCCCAATAGTATTAGTTTCTGTCATGCCCTTCCAAAGCTATCTAGCATCGTAAACAGAGTTTTAGTCTTGGTAACAACAGAAACAGGGTAGTTCTTGTCTTGTTTCTTTTTTCTTTTCCCCATTTGGTTCTCATTTAAAAATTTTCTTCACTGCCAATAATAACCCAAATCTGAATGTTGGACAAAACAATGACAAAGATTGAAAATTTAATCCAACTAATGAATACTAAACTACCATTAGTTCCAAGTGAGAGAAGCCGAAACATGATATAAACTTTAGCCTAGATATCACTGCCAAGTTGCAAGTTTTTCAAGATTGCAGGTCTATTTGCAGTTGAACTTCTTACATCCAACAAAATGATTATTGGCATGAAGCAAACGAACGACCTTTTAACATCAAGCATTAAAAACTAAAATAAGGCAGATAACATTAAAGAATAAGATCAAGGACCACCTCCAGTTCTTATTGCAACAAACGATAGAAGCATCCCAAAACACTCACCTTTTAACAAAACTTCACTTTATATATTTCTTCTCTTCTACATGAAAGCTACACGAATTGTATATATTGTACTGATTATAGAACATAACTATTGCATCAGGCATCCAAGTTTTCCATCTGAATGCTGCTCTTGAGAGGCACATACTCCCCAAGATATCCGCCAAGATGATCATACAGTGCACTCTTATCAATCCCCTGATGATGATAACTCTTGCAGACATAGTAAAATACACTCTGCACCAACAGCCCCACGAGATTCACAATCACCAATAAGCCAACAAGGAAACCGCCAACCATAATCCTAGTCAACACCCGGTAATCATTGCCGCCATGGACCACAATTCCCCCAAAAAACATGTTGATCACCCCACAGACAGCCAAGTAGCAGAAAACAAGAACAAAACCCATGCCAATCTTTCCCTTCAACAACTCATAGCTCTTCTTCATGGCAGCCAAACCGTAAACAGGCTCCAGAACAGACACAACGCTGGCCAGATGCCATAACGCGTTTATATAAACATGGATGCCCAAAAACAACAAGAGCACAACCATCACTGAAAATAGTAACAATAAAATATTCTGCATGTCCATGGCAATAATGAGAAGAATAAGAAACCCCAATAAGACAATGTTGTAGACTAGCATGGAAAGAGAAACCCATAAAAAGGTGATGAAGAGGCGCTTGAAAACTGTAGGGATGGCGGCAATGGTGGAGGAGAAAGAGACAGGCTTGGAGGTATAGAGGGAGGCGACGGTGAAGACGACGGCGGCCGTGGAGAGGAGGGAGAAGGCAAAGAGGAAGATGAGGTAGCAGAATTGGAAAATGAGGAGCTTCGTCCAATCGGAGGCAGGGGCAGTGGGGTCGGTTTGAAGCTCTGAGAGGATAGGGTGGGTGAAGAGAGAATGAGCTAAAATAGCGAATGAGAGAGGGAAAATTAAGGTGAGAGTTACGAGGGAAAAGGTTTTTGGAGACTGTTTGGGGATGGAAATTGATTCCTTGAGGATGTCGGAAATGCACAAGAATTGAAGCTCTTCTGCACCAAGATCCATCCTTAAGGAAATGGGTTTCTTTTTTCTAAACAAATTATTTGAGACAGATGAATGAAAATGGAGAATGAATTGTTTGGAGGGGCGGGGGGGGGGGGGTTGCAGCAGCAGATCCGGAGAGGGGTTGGAAAAAGAAGAAAGAGAAACAAAAAAAGACGGTGGTGTTGTGGTTGTGATGAGCGCCGGAGAAGACAGATTGCAATATCGGTATACGTAAACTTTTCAATTAAGAAAAAGGAGGGGGATGAAGTAATTGTTTTTTATGTTTCTTTTAGTTAATAATGTGAAGGCCCAAGTTAACTATTTTAATTTGATGTTATGTTAAATAAAGGGACAATTTATGCGGTTTTGATTTTAAAACAATCTCAAGTTGTAATTTTAATTCTCAAATTATTAAATTTTAATGAATTTAGTTGAAGAGTTAAATACCCAAAAAAATAAAAAAATTAAGGACCTTAATTATTTAAGAACCAAATCTTCATAAATGACTTGACTTGAAATCAAAATTGTATTTATTCCTAAATAGATTGCAATATAATTTTAAAAACATTGAAATAATTCCTGAGAATTGCAAATAGTATGGTATTAATGCAGTAATGGCGAAATCAAATTATAACTTGTTTGAGTTGGAAAAAATTAAATTGTACTTTAGTAATTGATTTCTATAATAACAATAAAAGAATTAGAAGAAAGGAAGAAAGGGGGGCGACTATAAAAACCTTTTTCATTCCAAGCCTATACTTTTAATGCCACTGTAAGTGCACCGCTACAATAATGTAACTTCTCCAACTAAAGAGACTCAAAAGTTATTAACCTGCCATTCCAACCCCCCGGCGCCGGCGCCGGCCCCGGCCCCAGCCCCAGCCCCAGCCCCGGCTGCTGATTTTTCTTGTTATCGATTTCCCCTTTGCAATTTCGCGCACCTATAATGTCTCTGCATCTTTCATCATCATCATCATCCATCCTATGACCGAATTATAATGCCCTCCGCCCCAAATGAATCTCCGGCCCAAACTCAGATCGCCGCCACCCACCACCTCCTCTTTCTCTTCTCCTCCCACATCACCACTTTCCCACCATACCAGAACCACACTCTCCAAGATGCCCCGTAAATCTCTCATACGCCCCACTCTCGCCCTCGCCTCCCTCCTCTCCCTTTTTGCCCTCTACTCCTTCCTTTTCTACACCCCTCCCAATTATAGCACTAAGACCTCAATTAATTTAATCAATCACAACTTCCCTTCTCTTTCTGATCCTAATGATATCAACAAGAAGGTCAAAATATATATGTATGATTTGCCTAGGAGATTTACGTACGGGGTTATTCAGAGCTACACGGCGGCGCGTGGAGGAGAATCTGTGGGGACCGACGCGCTGCTCAAGTATCCTGGCAACCAGCACTCCGCTGAATGGTACTTATTTTTGGATTTAAATCGTCAGAGTGACGAAAGGGTCTACTCGGCAGTGACTCGGGTAATGGACCCGGAAAAGGCCGACCTTTTCTACGTGCCATTTTTCTCTTCCTTGAGTCTCATCGTCAATCCGATTCGACCCGCCACTCTGAACGTCTCTCCTGACAGGCCTGTTTATAATGATGAGCAAACCCAGGTACGATATATTATCAACTTTACAGTGTTTGCTCCTTACCGAGCCTGAAATCTTATGTATGGCTATTTTCTTGGAGCTGTTGGATATTGATTTGGAATAGCTGGTTCAACTAAATTGTGTCTAGCAAAAATTACAATTTGCTGTCTAGCAAAAGTTACAATTTGCTACTAATCTGGTTGCATATTTGTGTTCTTATATCTTTTGGTTATATGTCACAGCGCAACTTTTAGATGATTTGCTGTACTTCTTGAACTTCATTGATCACTATGTACAATGAAATGAGTTATTGTTAACTTCATTGGATCACCATGTGTGGTTTCCTGTACTGTTTGCTTGACATTCTTGTAAAAAACAAGATACTCATGCCTTGGTGAGATTTATTAACAAGGAAGAAGTAGTAGGGTACTCATGCTTTTTGACTGATGCAGGAGGCTTTGATGGAGTGGTTGGAGGAACAAGGATATTGGAAGAGGAATAATGGGTGGGATCATGTATTTATATGTCAGGATCCCAATGCTTTGTACAAGGTCATTGATAGGGTCAAGAATGGGGTTCTATTGGTTTCAGATTTTGGGAGGTTGGCTCGCAATCAAGCTTCCCTAGTGAAGGATGTCATTCTACCATATTCACACCGCATTAATACATACAAGGGGGATATTGGCCTGGAGAATCGCAAGTCACTGCTATTCTTTATGGGAAATCGCTATAGAAAAGAGGTAACAATCTACATCTATTTTCATTGATGGTGTGCACCGCGTTGTTATCACTGCTCCTCCGAGGATGGTTGTATTTTGTTACCTACAAGTATCATCTTTCTGTAGATTGTATATGACTACTTTTTTTTTTCAATCATTTTCTTTCCTCAGATATATAAACCAGCACCTATGCACAAGTTATTTATATGTATGATATACTGAAGATATATCTGTCTGAACTTGCATCCTGACAAAAAAGGGTATATTTCTTACTGTTTAGAATTTAGAGATGAGATATTTAAATACACTAATGTGACAGGTGATTTTCTTTTAAAAATTGCCTTCACATCCCCTTTTTGTAGGTAAGCTACAATAGTGGCCGACTTGCTACTGGTCTCGGCAGCGGAACATCTTGATTGTTGATATATATTCACTATTGCACATTTGTATTGTCATTAGTCTGTATCTGTTCTATATTCTCACTTATGCATGCAATACACATAATCTGGTTTAATTGTTCAATGTAGGGTGGTAAGATTCGAGATTTGCTTTTCCAAGTGCTTGAGAATGAAGAGGATGTCATTATCAAACACGGGGCGCAGTCTAGGGAGAGTCGTCGCATAGCATCACGAGGAATGCATACATCAAGGTTTTGTTTACATCCAGCTGGTGATACTCCATCAGCTTGCCGACTTTTTGACGCTATTGTGAGTTTATGTGTGCCTGTGATTGTGAGTGACTACATTGAGTTGCCTTTTGAAGATGTCATAGACTATAGAAAGATTGCCATTTTTGTTGATTCCAATACTGCTGTTAGACCTGGAAACTTGGTGAAAATGCTGAGGAGGGTCAGTTCCGAGAAAATTTTGGAGTTCCAAAAGGAATTGAATGAGGTACATTTCAGTATATTAACCTACCATGTATGCAAAACTCTTGCTTTTCTTATATGTTCATAAAATAAATATTTTGGGGAAGTTGCTCATCATATTTACACTCACTGTTTCTTATCTGAAATTCTAGGTTAGAAGTAGTTGGCATGAACCGGGAAGTGATTGAGATTATATGCAGGCTTAACTAGGGTCATGAAGTAGGAATTTTCATAAATTAGGAATTTAGAACATCTTGCCCACTTGGATATCTCTGTTTTGACTTTGGACTAGGCCATTAAGGACCAGAATGTAAAATCAGTGTCTGAGTACCTCTCAAGTGAGTATGGAAAAGGTCTTGTTAGATTGAGTTCACTACTGCAGTTTTTTCTTGTAATGGTGAAGGCGAAATGTTTGCTAAGATATGGACCATAGCTTTAAGTCGCTTTGTGGACCAAGGTGGTGGTTTTGGTTTCACTTCAGTTCTGGTTTATTTATACAATAAGTGGAGGTTTTCTTTGTTTATAGTTGTATGTTTCTCTTCTGTATTCATGGGAATATGTCTAGAGAATAGGTTTTTACTGTAATAAGAGAGACCGTCCAGAGAGTAAATTGCTCAACTTTAATTCAATTGGAACCTTAATTTTCTTTTTATGCAATCCAGGTGAAGAGATACTTCGAGTATGAGGATCCGAATGGGACTGTGAAAGAAATTTGGCGCCAAGTTTCTCTAAAGCTGCCTTTGGTCAAACTTATGAGCAACCGCGTCAAAAGGATTGTGCTCAGGGACTCGATGGAGCCAGACTGTTCGTGCCTCTGCTCAAACCAGTCAGGGGTGCATACAACACTATGACATACAAGTCAATTGATTTTTGCAGACTAAAATCCCTATCCGTGCCTCAGCACTTGGGAGATAATGCACAATTAGCCATCATCAAGAAGATGCTGGTTTTCATAGACGGGAGATGACTTGGGCAGACTACAACAGTTACTTCTTTTAAGGATGCATCTTGTTGGTTGTCCTTGTGCTTGCATTTCATAAAAGCTCCGCTGATTTGTGATGAACTAGAATCGAGTTGTACATTACAACACAGAAAAACACCTTATGAAGTAACTTAAGTTGGTTCATGTTACGAAAATGTGCTGACCTCTTCAAATTTTGATTGCTTCAGCAAAGCAAAACGCAGTAATTTGTTATTTTTGTCATTTTCTTTTTCCTTTGCATTTTGAGTGACTATAAATGTCCTAAGAAAGGCGTTTACACTGTTGTCTTCCAGTGCCATTCGTGATTTGGTAATACCTGTTGGAATCAGTTGCCTGCACATGTGTGTTATTCCGTATGAAACAGCATTTTAATGTTTCTGGGAAAGCAGCATATATGAACTAATATCATGAGCTGTTACTAATCTCAGGCCAACCTCAGCGTCATTGCCAGCTGGCATGCCAAGCTCAAAGGAAATTATAATAATTGCAAGTTGCGACATTTAGCAAGGTTAAGAAAGAAAATTATAGTAATATCAATATTTTGCAAAGTCCAGTCCGTTTTTTATGAGCATGTAAAAAATTGACATTTACTCCTCTGTAAATAACAGCTACACTTACGCAGCAAGTATATCTTCACAGTATTAAGGCAATTTCTGTTGCAACAAAAGCTACAGATAAAACGTAGTGCATCTACCATATTTTTTCATGCTATCAAGAAAACATTTTGATTTCATTTTAACATGATCAACAACACCAAATACCAGGATCAATAAATATCTTCCCAGCCACCCGAGGCCATGGTGCACATCAAGAGCAACGCAAAAGCAGCAATAGTTTCTACTCTTGAGGGACATCATTCTGCCAGGCTTATTTCATATATAGTAGTTAATTAAGCTAACAAAGCATCAAGAGAAAATATGGTTATATGGTGCTGAATTTACCTAGAGTTCCAAAAACAATTTTCAAGGCCATGGCAATTTAAGGTATCGATGAGAATCCGTGTGGCATCTGGAGAACCAGATGCCTTCAACAGATTATGTGAACAATAATCTGGGAAATGGCTGGCTATTCCTCTAGATCTATGACCTCATGTGTAGCATTTCACAACATCTTCACAAAGAAAAGGACATATTAGTATAAAGTTCTAGTCCTTTGTGTTTTATTAAACAAGTCTTGCCAACAAATAGTGAACAGATCAGATGCATAAAAAGTTTTCAGAAACTCTGCAACAAGGAAGACCAAAAGATATTAGAAGCCTTTGACTTGTATCTTAACCTGGTGGCCATTTCATCTGTCTCCCTCCTAGCACATGTAAGTGAAGATGGTAAACTGATTGACCTAGAGAGAGAGAGAGATCTTGTTACAATGAATTAGAATGGAAGATGTACTACATATATATATATATATATATAAAGAGAGAGAGACTTACAAGCAGATGGGCCACTATTAACAACAACACGAAAACCATCAATGATGCCTTCTTTCTCTGCCACTATCTTGGCAGCATAAAGAAGGCGACCCAATATCTCTTCATGTCTTTTTTCAGCCTGTCAAAGATCAAAATAAAATTGAAGTTGAACCAGTAGGCTTCCCACTGACAGGATGACTATGAAATAACATTGTAGCTAAAGCTGGCCCTCCTCTTCTCGACGCCAACTGCCAAATTGTTTGGTTTAAGAGCAGACAGACCAGTAAGGCACTGCCAAAACAAATTATAAACTGGCCAACTAGTAAATATTGTTTGTGTGCTTATTTGATACGTAAAATGACCTAAAAGTCAAATTATTAGAATTGTCCTCTCTTAATTATGCTAACTTCTGATTAGTTTCATGACAAATATGACCAACCATTTTCACGTACCATAAGAATTAAAAAAAAAAGACTACCTTGCCAAGTTCGGTTAAACCATCTCTTAACTTCGGAATGACAAGAACATGAACAGGAGCCTGTGGGCTGATATCTCTAAAAGCAAGTACTGCTTCGTCCTCATATACAATGGTTGAAGGGATCTCCTTTGAAATAATCTTGTCAAATCTAAAAAGAACAGAATAATATAGCATGAAACTATACCTAGGTATGTAAATGAACTTTGAAAGAATGACAAGGACACTGGTATAACTGGAAATCTTTTGAAGTGTACTAGTTAACATAACTTCTTTATTTTCCTTTTCCCTCTTTTGGCTTGGGGAAGAGGTGGGGAAGTTAAACCATGCAGTGGATTCATAGATTGAATTAACTCGAAAATAAGACACTTCCAGATAAGGAATAAAAGGAAAGAAGAAGAATAAATCTCAAACTCAGGCTTTTCTCTGTTGCTTTAGAAACTTCTTCAAGGAAAGAAGGTGAAAGCATGACAATGACATTATGAGCAGGTGTTAGAGGCACAGACATTGTTGGTGCGCCACTATCAGCATTGACTGCAGCAGCTCTAGCAGCAGCCTCTTCATCACTTATAGCACTTACCGACGATGAGACTCTGAAAGAAACACAAAGGTAAGGTAAGATACTAAATAGATAAATTGTGTAACAAACAAGTAATAGAATCATTAAGTTCCAAATAACATGACGCTAAAAGCAGCATGCTTTGGTAAATAGAGAGAGCAGAGAAACTCAAAATTACAGCCACATTTTGCATAATGTAATGGGATATTGAAGATTCCAAAGCCGAGTTTAGTATGGTTATTAGTTAATTCTTGGCGTAAACATTTGTCAGAAAAATTCGTTTGTCAAGAACTTAATGTGATAATCTTTCTAAACAAAGCCGTTGCTTCTCCTACAGTTTGAGATCATTCTCCATGACCTGAATCACAACCGCCCTTTCTTTACCTATAGTTTTTAGTTGAAAAACGATCTATTCTTGCAAATCTGGGAAAAGACAAAAAATCTGAACTTTACAGACACACAGATAATGCGAAAGGCCATATGAAGAACGAAAATCAAGTGCAAAGCAGGAAGTACAGGTGCAGGGAAATATATACCTGCGGAAGTGAAAAGGAGCGCGAAACAGTGGATTCCGGGGGACGGGATTTGAAATTCTGATAAAGTGCAGTGCTCGGAGAGACAAGGGACCACTGTTTCAACAAAGGGGATTTGAGAAGAAGTCGAAGAGAATAAAAAAGATATCAGATTAGTACTTGGAAGAAGAAAGAAAGAGAGAACAGCACCGTAAGAGAGAGACGGAATTCATGGCTGCCATCGCCGGCGCCGCCATCAGGTGTTCTTTCTACCTCAGTTCGCAGCTTTCACAATCCACCCACGAATTTGATTTTTCTTTCTAATATAATTTTCCACTCAGGAATTTTAAACAAGAAGCAAATAGAATTTCCTAAAATAAATAAATGAGAAGGAACACATTTTCAGGTGTTTTGAATCTTTTGATATTTGTAAAAAGTATTGTTTAATTTAATATTTATTGTAAATATTAGTTTACTGACATACATTTCAGTTATTATTTTATTAATGATGAGTAATTTTATTTTTATGATGTTGTATCAAATGTGGGCTTAGAGTTAAACATCATCGGGTTGTGATTTTATGTATTACATAAGTAGTGATTTTCATGAACTTTTATAGTTTTATTTGTCATTCGTTTTATATATGTATTTTTTTGTTTATTAGTTGTAAGTTGATGGTTGATGATAGAACTTCAATTCAATATCAGAAATAGATTCTCAAGGAGTGACGAGTTAATAATTACAAATTAATGATGTCAATCATGTCAATGTTATTCGCTATATGTATTATTTGAATATTGAATATTGTACTATTAATGTTGAAATGATAAGTTTACATAAAAAAAATTTCGATGATGAAGTATCAAAGCAGGCAAAATTCAAATGGCAAAATGTAATTTACTCTTCCAAATATAAAAAATTTCAACTATACATAAAAGTGTGACATTGTCATGTGCTTCTTCCCATTGTTAGCAGACATAAATGACCTTACTTAAATAGGCATTTTAATAAAATATCAAAATTAGGTATAAAAGAACAAATATCAATTTTAAAAGTCCTAATACATCTAAATTCATTAACAATGATATATATATATATATATATATTAGTGTGTGCCTCGTGTTATTCACTATTTTAATTTAATTATGACTAAAATTATATCTTATAAAATTTATATATTGCAAGCTACCTATAAATTCTTTTTTAAATGAGATCAATAATATAATTTTTTTTTTCAAATTTACAATGCCCTAATATTAATAAAATTTATAAAAGATTTACAATCATCACATTAAGAGGAAAAGATATACGTACAATAAAATTAAATCTTAACTAATTGTTAACCCTTTTTCCAATCCCTGCAGTTACACCCTTCACCCTCAAATTCCTAACCCTAACAACCTTATTATCTAATCCCACTCCCATTCTGAATCTTACTTTCCCTCTCTTTCCAGATACTTGAAAATTTTCATTATTGCACTCCCTTTCCACCGTCTCCCTCCTACAGTCCCATTTTTCCTCTTCCCTCTCCTCCCAACATTCCCATTTTACTTCCCCCTTCTGCTCCTTGTCCTTCTCCTCCACCACTGGCACCGGAGGTAACCAACTTGGCACATGCCTCCAACTGCCACCATTACAATACCATCTCTTATTATCGCCCGTGTGCTTCAATCCGCCATTACAATACAATCTCTTATTATCGCCCGTGTGCTTCAATAATTTCCTCTTGGCACCCTGAACAAAACTTCTCTTTGGCGGCAACGGCTGTGCAAAAGGGATTTCATCCCTGTACTTGACCAATTTCATCAAATCATTAATCACAGCTGAAGTCCATAGGGAATGTGATCTTATATCCGACAAGCCCGGGAAACCTTGTATAGATGCCAAGTCTTCCAGTGCGACGATGAAGTCTGGGAGGTTTGATTGAGTGCGGCGATCGGAATTGGAGGAGGCTGCCCCCAATTTGCCTATTGCTTCCAAGTACCTTGTGGTGATGTCTGTCAGGGCTTCAAGGGCCGAGTTTTGGGCTCCATAGAAGCCCACAGAATGGCAGATCTGGGCCACCGCCACTCGGGTTATGGTAAATGAAAATTCCGATTCCGATATCGGGCCGACCCCGTCCAAGCGTGGCGGCAGCTGCTTTTGACGCAGTGATGTTCCCCTCATCGCTGAACTTGGATATGAAATGAGGTGATCAACGGCGCCGCCTTTACTGGAATAGGTATACACACAATAGAATCAAAGATGAACACAGTATACACAGAGAATCATCAATGGCCTCAAACTCCAAAGTAACCCTAGCTGCTGACTTAAAGCAAAGACAGAAGAGTAGTTTTACTTATACAAAGATGAGATTTGGGGAGGGGGGCGTTTCCGTCCTTTCAAACCCTAATAGAAATCAGGGCTGGGGGTGTTACGAACGCTGGACTTGGTATAACGAAAGCCTCTCCACGCATAGTGTCACCGTTGGGCCGTAACTTGCTAACAAATCTTTGTTCCAACGTTGTTGAATAAGACCTGATAGAAGAGGAGTTTATTATTATTGTACACTAGATTTTGGGCAATTGGCAGATCCTACTCCTACTCCTACTCCTCCTCCCTAAATAATAATGGTTCATAAAATGACTCCAATTCTGAAATTACCAAATTAATGGCAATGTTTGGATTTATGTTCTTGCATTTTCCGAAACAAGATAAAACGCAAGTAATGTTTGTTTTTGTGTTTTTACAGTTTATCTGTGTAGTTTTTTGTTTTTCAACTTCTTATATATAATTTATATATACATTTAATAATATAAAAGAAACATGATTTGACAATAAATAATAATTTTTGTCTTAAAAAAATACAACATTAAACATATAATATTTATATATATACATATTTATATATGAAAGAGATTATTTGACAATGAACAGTGATTTTTGTGTCCCAAATCCCAACATCAAACCTACACCACTTATTTTAAAATATTTTAAATTACTTCAAAACACAAATTCAAACATACCATCTATTTTCAATACACACTTACTTATCTTTATTTTTCTTTCTTTATCTCCAAAACACTCAAAACATAAATCCAAACTTTTATTCCTTTTGGTTCACCAAGTAAATTTGCAAATTTGCAGCCTGTTAATTTCTACATACCTAATGCCAAGGCTAAAAAACAGTGGCAATTATTTTCTAACAAAGTAAATAGCAAACACTAGCAGGGGGGAAAATCGGCATAACTTTTAAGAGTACTTTTAGGGACAAAGAGCAGCGATAACGCTGAATAATATTAAAGAGAAAGAGAAGGCCTTGTCTACTCAGTCCAATATGGGTGGCTGAGAGAGGATTTATAGCAAAGAAAATATGATCTTTAAGGTGTGAACAAAGTGGAAAAGAGTTGGAGAAATAAATCAGTAATGATGATCACAAAGCAGAAGGTGGTGATAATGATAAAATCAGATCTTTGTAATAGATGGATAGGCAGAGAAGTAGCTAATGGCAGAGGAGAGGACAAATTAAACATACCAGTGTCAAAACCTCTGTTGTTGAGAGAGATCCTAAGCCTAAGGTAAGAAATTACAGCCTTTACTGCCCACAACCTGGACGCCATCTCTAAACTCTAAACAAAACCCCACCGCTTTCGGACTCCGATCAATGCAGTGCAGGTGACGGCGGAACGCATAACAAACCAAAATACTGATCAAGATAATGCCAAGTTGACTTGGATGATGCATGAATGGGGGTGCCATCTATTATTACTAAATAAGCTTTCCAGGAAATTAGTTTTTTTTTTTTTCCCTTAATCGTATATAGATAAATTATCTCGTAATTTTGTGTAAATAAAAAACTAATGGTTTTTAAAATTTTGGCAACGAACTGTACACTTTGAAATACGAATCTCAATGTTTGTTTTTGTGTTTTTACACTTTATCTGCTTATTTTTCTATTTTTCAACTTTCTATATATAATATATATATATACATTTATATTTATATATATATAATATTGATAATATATAGTAATTTTTGTCTAAAAAAAATACAATATTAAACATAAAATATTTATATATATACATATTTATATATAAATATATATGATTTGACAATTAACAGTGATTTTTATGTCTCAAAACCCAATATAAAACCTACAACACTTATTTAAAAATATTTTAAATTATCCCCAAACACAAATCCAAATATATCATCTATTTTCAACACACACTTATATCTATTTTTCTCTATCTATCTTTAAAATACAAAACCAAACACAATGAATAAATTTTTGGATTAAGATAGAATGGATGATGATTATGATCGCTATTCCGTAGTTATTCGGGGAACTTATTAAAAACATACCAAAAAAAAAACATTAGTAAAGTAGGGTGATTTTGAATGTGTTAGAAACACTCATCACGGTGCCACATTTTTTATAAAAAAAGGAAAATTTCTCTGTGTCACCGCGGTGGCTAACCGGAATATAAAAAAAAATTTATATATGCCATGACGCAAGCGACTCTTCGTCCACGAGTGCAAACGCTAACGGCAGCACCTGCTGATTTGCATCTAAAGTTACTGCTACCAACATTTTATGTTTTTACTTCGTGTACAAATGTGTTCCATCCACGCTTATAACGTCACGGCAATAACGATATCCCTCAATGCATGGTCTGAATGCCCAGAAAACATAATTCAACATGTACCTGCCCGGGCTGTCTGTTGCCAAATGCACCTACTCCACAACGGCCCTAGGATTCCATTTTTGCAATGCTGCCATATATTTGGGCAGCTTCTGAACAGAACTCTCCCAAGTGCCGTACACTTGTTCTCTAGCGGCTTTCAAAGCAAACCAGGCCTTCTGATATGGGACTTCAAAATCAAATTTATCTTTCACAATCTGCTGGACATGTTTTACATCACAGGATGGGTCTTGACGAACCATACTCAGCAGATGTGTTGCGATCATACTCTTTCCTAAGTTACCATGGTCAATAGAAATCTCATTCATCAGACATGTATGTGGTCCGACATACCTGGTAACTTTAAATAATCTCATGTTGGATTTGAATATGGCCCTTAGCATCCAATAGCACCCAGTCTGTGCTTCGTATTTGCAAGCGACTTTCCATAATTTTTTGTTGCTCTCCACCACTTGGTATTCTCGTCTTGCAAATCGGACCGAGTAATCTTGTACACTTTCTTTCAAATGGTCCTTACTTTTAAATAGCATTCCGTTGGCGAGCTCTCCAGCGTTTGAGTCATAAAAATTGCCCCACCTACCAGTAGGGATATCAATCGAGTCTGCAGGGACTTCTGGGTGTGTTGTGCTGAAAAAAATGGAACTTCTGGATATAGGTTCATTCTGTCGGGCACAGCAGGCATGTTCAAATCAAAATGCTCTTGTGCATTCTCACCAAGAACTTCCATCATAACAGGTATACTTACATCACCATCATCGTCATTACTCTGGTCAATCTGGTCTTCTAATTCAACCTCATCTGGTTCTGAGTCAGCTTGCTCAGTGTTCAACAAGCTATCAGCTTCAAGCTCGGCATCTTCATCATTGTATTCAGATGAACCCGCATATTCCGATGGATATGCATAATCCGATGGATATGCATAATCCGATGAACCTGAATATGCATTTGTCCCTGCATATGATGATGGGCCTGCATACGACGATGGACCTGCATATGATGAGGGGCCTGCTTACGATGATGGACCTACATAATCTTCATTAATACCAAACCGCCCCATTTCTTGAGTTACTACTAGTAAGCTCGGCAAATCTTGGGTTATCATAGACATATACGTTCCCCAATCACCAACAGCTGAGTCATCTGGTACAGCATTTTGCAGAACTTTCTCCGCTTCGACAAAATATCAATTGACACATATCTATTCACCGGATTTAAAAAAAATTGCATATCACGATCCTTCTTAATTGCCAACAACATCTCATTCCTTTGGCCAAAATTAAATGTTATGTATTTAAAGAATATATGCAATTTAAAATTATTCCTATCCATATCAATTTATTCATACAAAATTAACTCTAACTCAGCAAATGCAGTACTACGAGAAATTTGCATGAATCCGAGTGGAGGTCGATCATAACTTACAGAACCATTCGAATTGATTTGACGTTCCCCAATCACCAACAGCTGAGTCATCTGGTACAGCATTTTGCAGAACTTTCTCCGCTTCGACAAAATATCAATTGACACATATCTATTCACCGGATTTAAAAAAAATTGCATATCACGATCCTTCTTAATTGCCAACAACATCTCATTCCTTTGGCCAAAATTAAATGTTATGTATTTAAAGAATATATGCAATTTAAAATTATTCCTATCCATACCAATCTCTTCATACAAAATTAACTCTAACTCAGCAAATGTAGTACTACGAGAAATTTGCATGAATCCGAGTGGAGGTCGATCATAACTTACAGAACCATTCGAATTGATTTGTTGACCTCCAAAATATATAACAATATCAACAGTGTTTTGATCCGCCATATCTTCAGAACAAAATAAAATACACATCAATATAAATTTTTTTCATAATATAATAAGATATTTAAAAAAAGAACAAATAACACAAAAATTTAATAAATAACTTACTATACCCCTTTTCAATTGTAAATCTTCAAATAACAAGTGAAGAAATTTTACAAGAATTGCGAGATATGGTGGTGTATGAATTTTCAAAGGCTGATTTTGAGAGTGTAAGGGATAAGAAACTGAATGTTAATTTTTTGAAGCTGCTTCTCCTGATTTTTCAATGTGTATGAATGTGAGAATAGCGTCCGATTTATATAGCTAATAAAATCGCGCTAACCAATCGCGGTGACACAGACGATAATGCAGAAAAATTGATTGTCACCGCGCTAAGAAAGCGCGGTGTCAGACATTGAAAAAGAAAAATTGATTGTCACCGAGCTAACATAGCGCGGTGTCTGATGAAATCCAACGAGAATCCGCATCATATATTGTTGATACAAAGCAGTATGCAGGAATTAACAGAGGAGATCAGGGAAGAAGAAGGAAAAAATGCAGGACGAAGTCGTTCTCGCATTCTTGAATAGATTGGCGCTTTTACATTGTTTAAGTGAAAATGCGTTTTCATCTAGCCGTTGTGAGTAAGCGTGTCAGCACTTTTTAGTCTGTTAGTTGGTTATCTTCTTTAAGGATTGTGCTCAGTCTATAAAAGAAGGTTTCATCCTTCTTGGTTGTAACAGAGAAATTCAGAAGTGCAGTTATACAACTACTGCTTCTTGAATTTAAAATTCTTCCACAATCTTTTTCACTTTCTTTTCATTCTTGAATTCTATCATGGTATCAGAGCAGGCAAAGATCTCAAACGATCTTCTCTGAAATTTTTGCAACACCCTAACACCTTGAAATCTTGTTTACAAACATTTATCCCAACAGCTTCAAACACAATGTCAAAGAAAGAAACAATGGAAGAGAAAATCCCTGAAGATGACTTGAGCATGAGACTGCAGGAAAATGAAAACCCAAGCATGTCCCTCGTATCTGCGCAATTCAATGGAAACAATTACATGACTTGGGCAAGATCCGTCAAGATAGGACTCGAAGCCAAATAAAAATTGGGCTATATTGACGGATCCTATGCGAAACCCACTGAAGACAAATAAGCCATCGAGCGGTGGCAAAGAAACGACTACATGGTAGTCTCATGGATACTAAGCTCCATGTCAAAGGAGATTGCAGAGGCGTTTCTGTATACCAACTCTGCTAAAGACTTATGGACAGACCTCGAAACGCGGTTTGGTGAGAGCAATGGCCCCCTTCTTTATCAACTTCAAAGGGAGATTACCTCCATTACCCAGAAAAGTTCTACTGTTGCTGTCTATTTTACAAAACTCAAAAAACTTTGGGACGAATTCGGATCTTTGGATCCTTTGCTTGTATGCACGTGTGGAGCGAGCAAAAGGATGTCAGAGAAAATCGCCTCCCAACAACTGATATAGTTCCTTATGGGACTAGGTGACACATATGAACATGTGAAGAACCAGATATTGCTGATGGACCCGCTACCTATAGCTACTAAAGCTTGCTCCATGGTGCACAGAATTGAGAAACAAATGCAGGTAAATTCTGAAATCTCTGAAGTTGAACGAGAAGGAGTTATGGCTGTACAAGTTACTGAGATCAAAGGGCAAGGAAATGTGAAGATAAATTCCAAGAAAGGGACAACACTTGATAAGAAACACTTGCAATGTGAACACTGCAAGAAAAGGGGACATCTGAAAGAAGGTTGCTTTGAGCTTGTGGGATACCCTGAGTGGTATAAAAACATGATGGATCAAAGAAAAACTGGAAGCAGACCAACCAATGCAAGAACCGTCAATTCAAGGGTTAACTTCCAAGCCAACAATCTGCAGACAAGTTCGAATGGAAATTCAGATTCAGACATCACAGATCTTATCAGAAAAGAGATGCTCAGAATCTTTCAAGATCAAAACGCTAACCAAATGAGCTCCAATTTCGCAGACTTCTATGGGTATGCAGGTATAATCACTACCAACACTCAATTATGGATTATTGATAGTGGCGCTTCATCCCACATATGCAACTCTTTAACTGCTTTTAAAATTGCTCATAATCGTGACAACTTAGTATCTGTTAAACTTCCTAATGGCAATAGCCAAGATGTCAAGATTGCAGGGGAAGTCCACATTATAGAGAACATCATCTTGAAAAATGTTCTATATGTTCCTGCTTTTAATCACAATTTACTCTCTGTTAGTAAACTGTGTAGAGATGATAACCTTCATGTTCACTTCACAGACCAAGTTTGTGTAGGACCCTCGGACTAGGGATATATTGGCCATAGGTAAACAACGGGGGAAGCTCTATATGCTAGAAAGACAACCTCAAGACCATATGACAAGAGCTCCTAAATTGAACTTGCCTATCAATGAAGAGAATGTGTACACTGATGTCTGCAATTTAAATAAATATAAAGTTCGATGTAATGAATCCCTATGGCATAATAGATTAGGACACACAAGTTTAGATGTCCTGAAACAAATGAAACTTTGTAAGGAAACCACTGAAGATATGGAATGCAAAATATGCCCGTTGGCAAAACAACATAGAATGCCTTTTTCATTGAGTGAGTCTTGCACTAAATCTGTCTTTGAGCTTATACATATGGATGTGTGGGGGCCTTATAGAAAGCACTCTGTTAATAATTATGAGTATATGCTCACCATAGTGGATGACTTTAGTAGAAGTACATGGACATACTTGATGCTTCACAAGTCACAGACTTTATCAAAACTGAAACAGTTCTATAACATGGTTTCTACTCAATTTGATGTTAAAATCAAGCAAGTTAGAACTGATAATGACACTGAATTTGTTAATAAAGAATGCCAAGATTTCTTCCATAGTAAAGGCATAGTACATCAAAGGACTTGTGTCCATACTCCTCAACAAAACGGTGTTGTAGAAAGAAAACACCAACACCTTCTGAAAATTGCTAGGTCCATAATGTTTCAAGCCAACATGCCTTTAAAATTCTGAACTGATGCCTTACTTATGGCTACTTACCTGGTGAATAGATTACCTAGTAAGACCCTTAAATGGAAGTCTCCCTATGAACTTCTGTATAAAGTGAAACCTACTTATGATCACATCAAGGTATTTGGATGCCTTTGCTTCATTACTAACACTCTTCCCCTTAAAAATAAATTTGAACCAAGGGCTCTCAAGTGTGTATTCTTAGGATTTGTTAATGGTACTAAGGGATACAGAGTTATGGAGTTAAGCACTGGAAATATACATATAAGCAGAGATATAATTTTCTATGAAAATACATTCCCTTTTTCTGATCACAATGAAGATGATTCTGATATAGTTTGTCCACTCCCTATAGTTAGTGAAATCATTAACGTTGATGAATCAAAAGTGTCCCTTGACAAACCTAGTGATGAACCAGAACAGGAACAAAGAACTGACAACATATCACCTAGGAGGTCAAGCAGACCGCACACTAAACCAACCTGGATGAGAGACTATGAGTGTTACAACACTGATGACAACACTAACTACTATATGACACAAGCACATACTTGTTTTGTGGAAAACCTTTCTGACATGCAGGAACCAAGGAACTTCAAAGAAGCACAAGGAAAGGAAGAATGGGAGAAAGCCATGCAAAAAGAACTCAATGCTCTTGAGAAGAACAAAACGTGAAAAATAGCAGACCTGCCCACTGACAAGAAAGCCATTGGATGTAAGTGGCTGTATAAGGTAAAACTTAATCCCAATGGCACCATTGAAAGGTATAAAGCAAGGTTAGTGACCAAAGGCTACAACCAAGTAGAGGGAGAAGACTACAATGACTGTTTTGCACTTGTGGCAAAGACAGTCACTGTAAGAATCTTCCTAGCTGTGGTTGTAGGAAAGCAATGGCCACTACATCACCTTGATGTTAACAATGCTTTCTTGCATGGTTACCTTGATGAGGATATTTATATGGAACCTCCCCAAGGTTATGAAATCCCAAAGGGAAAGGTATGCAAGCTGGAAAAATCATTATACAGTTTAAAGTAAGTATCTAGAAAATGGAATGAGGAATTCACCAACAAAGTTAGTGAATTTGGTTTTGTTCAATGCAGTCATGACCATTGTCTATTTGTGAAAGGTTCAGGGCTGAATCTAATTGCATTACTCGTATACGTTGATGACATTTTAATAACATCTGCCTGTGAGGATTCAATAATGCAGGTAAAAGACTATTTGGACAAACTATTCACTGTCAAACATTTGGGAAGTGCAAAGTATTTTTTGGGCCTGGAAATGGCTCGTTCTGCAGGAGGAATGGTGGTGTCCCAACACAAATATGTACAAGATATTGTTGATGATGTGAAGCTAAGCAAAGGGAGACATGTCACTACACCATTACCTCTTGGATTAAAACTCACAGAAAATACAGGAGCAGAACTTACTGACCCTTCTAAATATAGAAGATTGGTCGGAAGATTGTTGTATCTAGGATTTACAAGACCGGACTTATGCTACGTTGTGCAACAATTGAGCCAACATCTCCAACATCCTTGTGAAGGACATTGGAATGCGGCCATTCACGTTGTCAGATACCTAAAAGGGAGCATTTCCACAGGTTTATTCTTTCCTGCAAATTCGAATTTCTCATTTCAGGTTTTCTGTGATGCAGACTGGACTGCTTGCCAATTGACAAGGAAGTCTCTGACCGGCTTCTGTGTGTTCATGGGAGGAGCGCCTATATCTTGGAAAACCAAGAAACAAACAACTGTGGCCAGGTCTTCTGCTGAAGCTGAATACAGAAGTATGACTGCCACACTTGTGAAGTTACATGGTTGATCTATATTTTGAAGAACATGGGAGTTGAAGTCAAAACACCTATTCCCTTTTATTGTGACAATAAAGCCGCATTACACATAACTGCAAATCCGGTATTCCATGAAAGAACTAAACACCTGGAGATAGATTGTCACATTGTGAGGAATAAATACAAAGAAGGGATTATTCAACCAACTTATGTGGTTTCAAAGCAGCAGATTGCAGACCTCTTCACAAAACCTCTATGTGGTAACTCCTTGCTTTATTTAAAGTCCAAGTTATACTTGGTCAATCTTCACCCAAGTTTAACTTGCGAGGGGGGTGATGAAATCCAACGAGAATCCGCATCATATATTGTTGATACAAAGCAGTAATTCCAAGGTGAAAGATGAAGGAGTTAACAGAGGAGATCAGGGAAGAAGAAGGAAGAAACGCAGGACAAAGTCGTTCTCGCGTTCTTGAATAGATTGGCGCTTTTACATTGTTTAAGTGAAAATGCGTTTTCATCTAGCCGTTGTGAGTAAGCGTGTCAGCGCTTTTTAGTCTGTTAGTTGGTTATCTTCTTCAAGGATCATGCTCAGTCTATAAAAGAAGGTTTCATCCTTCTTGGTTGTAACAGAGAAATTCAGAAGTGCAGTTATACAACTACTGCTTCTTGAATTTAAAATTCTTCCACAATCTTTTTCACTTTCTTTTCATTCTTGAATTCTATTAGTGTCAGAGGCCGAAAATTCAAACGGCAAAGTGCCATCGCGGTGGCTAATTAAACTTTTTTTTTTAAAATGCCAATGCCACCGCGGTGGCTATTAATTTTTTTTTTTAAAAAAATATCAATGCCACCGTGGTGGCTATTAAAACCTGCAAAATATGATCGCGTGGCACAGTAAAAAATATTTTTTTAATAAAATCTATGTCACCGCGGTGACATAGAGAAAAAAAAATTTCTTTTATAAAAATTGTGGCATCCCGTTGACTTAATTTTCCAAAATCTTCAAAATCACCCTACTTTATTAATTTTTTTTTTTTGGTATTTTTTAAATAAATTCCCCGTGTTATCCCCTCTCTCCCAGTCCAGGACTCAAGTGCCAAATGCCAATCCAAATCCAAATCCCCCGATCCCGAGTCTGAGTCTGAAGTCTGAGCGCCTATCACACTCACACTTCTGTCAATGTTACCGTTACTCTTGTTACTTTCTTTTTAACTCTTAATCTCTCTCTCTCAACACACTTCTTCATAGCACTTCACATGCTCCGCCATCTCCGTTCCCGACGGCGCCCCCGCTACGGCGCACACATCTGCGCCCTTTTCGCTGCCCTCCTCCTCCTCCTCTCCGTCTCCCTCCTCCACAGTCGCCTCTCCTTCTTCAACTCCCATCCGCAGCACCCTCATCCTCTCCCCCACGACTACTCCTCCTTCCCACTTCTCGACGATCTCGATTCCGACTCTCTTACCACCTCCAACTCCAATGACGATCGCATTGACGAGCTTGATGATGCCGTTTTAGATACCAATAACAATAACGAGGAATTCCTTGCCGAAGAGGAGGACGAAGACGTCCTTCAGAACCAGAACTCCGCCGTTACCTCCAATTACTTTTTCGACCCTGTCAAGGGCGTTGTTCGAAGATCTTTTAACCGGCGTTCCATTGAAGATTGGGAAGACTATGTACCCTTCAGTTTGAAACTTACTTCTGATTTAGGGTTGGGGAACGATGATTCGAGACCCATTTTTGGGTCCGACGATATTTTAGTGGGCGAGAAATTACGGAAGAAATTGAGTGAAGTGAAGAAAATTGAGGATGCGTTGTTGTTAAAGGGGTCTGTCTTGAGGGAAGGATGGGGAGAGTGGTTCGACAAGAAGGGTGATTTCTTAAGGAGGGATCGGATGTTCAAGTCAAATATTGAGGTTTTAAATCCCTTGAATAATCCGGTTTTGCAAGACCCAGATGGACCAGGAGTAACCGGATTGACTAGAGGCGATAGGATCTTTCTCAAGGGTCTTTTCAATGAGTTTAAGAGAACGCCGTTCTTGATTAAGAAGCCATTGTCAATTTCTGAGTCCGAAACTCGTTCACCTGGCAAAAGTGGCACCACTGGAGGTGAGGAAGTGAAGAGGGTGGATAGGAGGACTTTAGATAATGATTATATCAGTACGGTGAGGAGTAATGAGCATTTGGAGAGAGTATATTACGCAGACGGGAAGAGGTGGGGTTATTATCCGGGCTTGGATGGAAGTCTCTCCTTTGGGAATTTTATGGATGCATTTTTCAGAAGAGGGAGGTGTAAGATGAGAGTTTTTATGGTGTGGAACTCACCAGCATGGGCGTTTGGTGTTCGGCAGCAGAGGGGTCTCGAGAGCCTTCTATATCATCATCGAGATGCATGCGTGGTGGTATTCTCTGAAACTATAGATCTCAATTTCTTCAGTGGGTTCGTGAAAGATGGGTAATTTTCTTGATAGTTTAAAGCCTTACCGACTCTGTCTGTATATTTTGTATATCCATTTCTTCTTATGCGAGAAAGTAAATGTGCTGGGTAGTGCATGTAACTATGATAATGAAGAAATTGAAAAGATTGCATGTAAGTAAATGGTTTTGTTGTCTTGTCCAGATACAGAGTAGCTGTTGTAATGCCAAATCTTGACGAGCTGCTGAAAGACACGCCGACGCACATATTTGCTTCAGTCTGGCATGAATGGAAGAAGACAAAACATTACCCAACTCATTACAGTGAACTCATCAGGCTTGCCTCTCTCTACAAGTAAGTAACTGAAATAATATAGAGACTATTTCCTCTGTTGAATTCACTCCATTAGACTAATGACTCTTATAGTTGCCCCGAATTTCTAGTTATTCATAAACTAAATTTGGAGGACATTTTTTATTCGAATTTTTAATAACGCAATAGCCTAACTTTGAAGATAAGATAAAATGCTGGTAACGCATGCAGAGTGATTAGCAATTTAGCACCTTCCTAAACCTTAGAACCTTATTATGATAAGCCTTTTCTAGAGTCAACGTTATGGTAATGAGCCATATTGGAATACATCAGGATGGAGGGTGTTATTTTCTTCAGCATGGAAGTGAAGTTTGTCAGTATATTGGTCTATCTTGCATTTTTGTTTCAGTTGCACAGAAGTAGCACCATACATTCTTTAGCTGTCATTCTGCACAATACAGTGGTGTATACAGAGTTTAGTAGTAGATGCACTAATAAGAATGAAATATTCATTGCTATAACTATGTAAATCATATTACAAGCAGCGACAGAGCTGTGCTGCCCAGTTGTTATCTTTTCCTGTTGTGATGGACCGATTCACTCAGGACGCATTTGTGATTCTTTTTCTTGTCAACTATAGATATGGTGGAATCTATCTTGATTCTGATGTCATAGTGCTGAAGCCATTATCTGAGCTCAATAATACTGTTGGATTTGAGGACGAGCTTGCTGGAGAAACGTTAAATGGAGCTGTAATGGCATTTAGAAAGCACAGGTACCTTAGAATTTTCTATCTGACTCTGAATTTTTTGTTAAGCGTTTGTTAATGTATACGGGTCTATAATATATTTGAAGCTGAAATCTGTCATTTCAATGCACAGTCCTTTTATAATGGAGTGCTTGGCGGAGTTTTATGCATCATATGATGATGCTCAGCTGCGGTGGAATGGAGCTGATCTTTTAACCAGAGTAGCCAAAAACTTTACAAGTAATAGAGTTATTTCTGAAATGAAGATCGAGCTCCTGTTGCAACCCCCTTCTGTTTTTATCCCTATCGGTCGTAGTATTATTTCAAGGTATGCTTCATGATTTTGTTTTGCAGCTTCAATCCTGTAGACATGGATTAGCGAAAGTGCTCCTCATCATCATATCTATCATGGATAGATTATTTTCTTGCACTTTGATTAAACTTGTTGTAAACCCTCTGGGGGGGTTTGCTTCACTTTCATGATTGACAGTCTTACCGGCAGATATTAAGATGTTAAGGAGTTGCACTTCCTTCAAGTAGTGATTACACCATTATAGATTTACTAAATTGAAGAAAAACCTGTAGGTTTGTCATAGCCTTTACGCATCACTTTGTGAATGACAATTCTGCATTTTATATGGAGGCTTAGTTGGTTACCTAAGTTGTAACACATACAAGTCATGAAGTATCGCCTTTTATAATGGGAAGCTATTAAATTGCCAATAAAGTTTATTTAGCTTTAAGAAAGCTTATCATTCACTTGTTTGTTTGCTTATCCTATAAACTGAAACAACCTTTGTTCCACAGTTGCATGCAGTTAAGATCAGTGGACTTCCATGTCCATGCAAGTAATTATTGAACTGCATTAGTTCATATAATCTGGATAGAGGAATTTTGTATTTTGCATTATAGCTAGATGAAAGAAATATTGCATTGGAATTTGAGCTTGTAGATTATGGATACTCATAGTAGCTTACTTGGAGTTGTGCCGCAGAGGGAAGGGTCTATTCTACATTCTCTTTTCCTGCTCTAATATTTTAAACTTGGTTCACAGATACTTCACTACACCAGGGACAGAGAAGGAAAAGCTTGAACAAGATGCTTTGTTCAACAAAATCTTGAATGAGTCGGTTGGCTTTCATTTCTGGAACAGCTTAACTTCTGCCATGATTCCAGAGTCTGAGAGCCTGGTTTTCAGGCTTCTTAATCGCTACTGCATCTATTGCTCTGATGCGTTGTAATATTCTTGAGTACAGCAGTCAGCAGTCAATGTCCAGACAGTACATAGATTGAAGAGTCTAACCAAATTTGGAATCTGTTGGTGAGAATTGCAAACCTTGGAAATGAAAGTGTAATTTCCTGTTGTTTTTGGTGCTGTTCTCGGCCAGCCAGTACATAGTATGTCTTACTTGATATTTGTGCTAGGTAGCAATAATTATTGGAATGCGTAATAGGTTGTTAATTTCAGAAGAAAACATCCATTGTTTAGAGTATGTGTTTGTATGTGTTGGCTTTCTTGTTTTTGATGATCATAAAACTGAGATTGATTTCTTGAGTAAAGAAAGAACACTAGTTATTAGTGGCCAAAAGGAAAAAGTTAAAAAACAAAAAAAGAAAAAAGTAATAGTGGGAAAACAATAACCCCCAATTTTTATATATGAGAAAAAGACTCAAGTGTGTGAAGAAAGTGGCATATCTGTGTTAAATTGGTTTCATGATTTGCTTTGCTCTTCATTATAAGCAGAAGCATCATTACGTAAGCTATATTCCTTAATGTATTATTGATTGAATTCGTGTTTTGTTGTGGCTAATTGCAAACATCTCTCACAATATTGATTATTGATGCCTCTTTGGAATCATCATCATCATCATATATATATAATTAAGCAGAAAGGCGCTGTCGCCGGTAGGGATTCAAACATTCTCTGCAATTCCTTTGCAGGTGGAGTTGATCTTATCTCAAGCCTTTTTGGTCCCCAAATTGCATCAATTGTTTTTATATTCCTTTCTTCACTTGAGCGTACAAGTAACATGATTTTTTCATTTTCTTTCAAGAGGCGAAAGCAAGATTCCAGTTCTGGCGCTTAATTCTTCATCTTTCTTTTTCTTGCCCCCACCCACTACCCACTAGAAGTCCTGACCAACTTTCCTGACTTCAAATTCCATTAATTCTGGCATAATTTCATCTTCGGACTAATGCATTATTCTCCTAGCTGGCTAAAACTAATTAGTCACTGTGGCATTGCTTTTTCCTGTCAAGTGGACGCATCTTCGTATCTCCCATCTAAAATATTGCAGCAGTGAAAATCCGAAAATGCGGCACGATAAGACTCGATGGATTCAGGAATGTGAGAGTAGCAAGATTTTTATGCATCAAATGAAGTATGGTAATTTATGTATGGTCAAAGTAAAGAGACATGCCTAAATCAAAAAAAAAAAGAAAAAGTAAAGAGACATGCATTAAGCTAAACCTTTCAGAGCTATACTATGATCATGAATATGCATCTCCAAGAATTACAATCCTCTTTCTTTTTTTATTCAACCAATAAGTACAAGTATATATATATATAGATAGATATGGGGTTAGGAAAAAGAATAATATACGACACATATATATATGAAAGAGAGTAGGATATATATATACATATATAGTTGATCATGGCAATTGTCGTATAAAGGCGTGGTGAATTTTGAGACCTCCCTTCCACTTGCCGCTCCACAATTCATAGAGACCAAAGTAAAGTTTTGGATCATTGGAGTGAGGGTTGGTGGTGGCTGTAATATCACATTCCTTTGTTTGATGAGGGTTCAACAACAACTTTCTCCACACAGGCTTCCCATCCTTGCCTCTCTTAACCATGATGTAGAGAGGAGAGCCTCCCCAGCCGAAGGCATCAGGGGTAAACGATACATGAAACCCCACTTGATACTGCTTGTTGGGGCGGGTGCCCTCCACCGAACCAGTTACCTCCAGCCAACACACTTGATTTAACTCAGCACTCGATTCCCTGCAGCATATATATACGTAATAAATTAAGAATGATTTACTCAATCCACCATGCACCTTATAAATTATCCATATACGTGCATACGTACATCCATCTCTTAGATCCCTAGCTTCATAAACACACGCTAGACTAGACTAGACTAGTCAGTAGTAGTACACAAGTACTCACTCATCATCATCTGGTACTTTCCAGTATCGGTTGTCTCGGCCCCAAACAATGTTAAGATGTTTGGGTGGAATTTTCATAGCCTCCTTGTCGCCGTCCTGTATGCAGCAGCGTGTACTTGAGTCATGAAACAACATGTATAGTTGCAAAGTAAAGAAGAAACGAAAGTAAGATGAATTATGTACATACCGCATAGAATGTGATTGAAGGATCTCCCACATGGTGTGGAGTAGTATTGTTAGTAGTAGGAATAGGAGCTGAAGCCATTTTAAATCTCTAAGTAGAAAGAAGAAAAAGAATGAATTGGGAAATGAATATGATTGATATATGAGGATGTGGGGTTGCTGTTACGTTGTTGGGCTATACCCTATATATACAAAGGGAGGGTGTGGGAACGCGCAAAGACCTTGTGCCTGTGGAGAATATGATTTATTTTTATGGCTTTTGCTTCTGCGGGAGCAAATTAAAGAAAGACAAACGAATCTGGCAAATGTGATTTTGGTTGAAATATATATAGAAAAAGTAAAGAGGTGTCGTTGTAGGAAGAATTAGTTATAGTGTGCGCATCATAAATGCAGCCGTCTTAGCTCAGCCGGTAGAGCGCGTGGCTTTTAACCACGTGGTCGTGGGTTCGATTCCCACAGACGGCGTCCTTTCCAGCAAAATATATGTTTTAGTTTGTTTCCGGGTTGGTCTCTACTGGGGCAAGAGAGAGAGGCCCGCAAAAGCAAAAACGCAGGGCCATAGAAACTCCGTTATCCACCCCTCCCCTCTCAGGGGCCATAGCATGATGATGGTGCTTCAATTGCAATCCAACGCCTCCGCCTCCTATATTTTGCAACAATTTCCAGTCCGCTCTTCTCTTCCTCAAAATCAAATCTCTATTGCTTCCCTTTCCCCTTCACATCTACCCTCCACATCAACAAGAAGAAGAGCTTTGTCGCTCATTACAATTACCACTATTTTCTCCGATTGTTGCTTCTGTTCCAATTATACTTGGTCCAAACAGGTTTCAGATTTCGTTGAGCTCCCAGCTTCTGGTGGTGTCAAGGCATTGGACCTTCGGATTGGTGATGGGGAAACTCCTTCTGATGGCGACAAGGTCTACCCTTATTCCATTTTCTTTTGCCCCCTACTTCATTACTTTGTCACTCTCTTCTTGGAGCATTTATACTGTATTAGTCTGATGTTTCTTCTTTCTTTTTTTGTCTGTCTGCGTGTGTTTGGAGTAGGTTGTAATTCATTACTACGGGAGATTAGCAGCAAAGCAAGGATGGCGCTTCGATTCCACTTATGATCATAAAGATGAAAATGGGGAACCTATTCCTTTTGAGTTTGTTCTTGGTTCTGGCAAAGTAATGTCTCCCACCGCTCTTTAGTTTCTTATATTGGACTTCTCAGCAAATCGTAGTTTGTTCATATTTCCTTCCTTATCTAAAGTCGATTGCTTTAGGTGTATATACTATTTCATTCTATATGTAATTGTTTTGCTCGATGAGCAGAAGATTGACTTCTTGCATTGGCAGAGCAGCAAGATAGATAGAAAAGGAGAGGAAAATGAATATGATTGTTAAGAATACAAAACTTCATAGATACTGTAATTTTCCCAAATAAAAACATACAATGATGTAGTGTTATTTGTGTGACTGCCTATGATCAATAAAAACATACAATGATATACAGTGCCACAACTTTTGCCGAATAAGGAAGAAGGAAAATGTATTTCCTGCTTGAGGAATTCCGTTCCTGTGTAGTTGAATATGGTGTATGCTTGAGCTCAAGCCTCTATTTTTCTTCTTGATCTTTGTTTGCTTGTTTGTTCATATATAACTTTTTTCTGTTCATATCAATCATGTATCTCTATATCAACTTACATGTCAAGTAACAGCAGGTCCTCTTTTGCCCATCTCAAATAATTTAGGTCATATCCGGAATTGACTCTGCTGTGAGATCGATGAAAGTAGGTGGTATTCGTCGAGTCATCATCCCTCCATCTGAAGGATATCAAAATACATCTCAAGAACCCATTCCCCCCAATGTATGTATTCTCTTGAATCACTTTTGTATTTATTTTTGCTTGTTTTAAGTTGTATACCATTACCAGCAGTCAGATCCAGTTATAGCTAATCTTTCTGGTCGACAAATTTCAGCAAAGAAACAATGTTGGTATTTAGAGGTGAAAGTTGAAGGTCGAAAAATTCAAATGAGTTGGAAAAGGAATAAGCATGGATAAATATAATTCGTGGAAGTTATTGAAAGGTAAAAATGTATGAATTAGGAAGACCAAAATACCATTCACAAAGGTTTGTTCCAGGTGTCTAATAATGTTGAACCAAATTCTCAGAAAATCCAGATAACTCCCTTATCTTAGATGTCCTTTGTATGCAAACAACAACAAATTCATGCTGCCTTTACTTGTATAAATTTTTAATTGATGTGTTTTGTGCAGTTTTTTGACAGACAGAGGCTATTCACTACCATATTCAATCCAACACGTCTGGCGAATGGAGAAGGCTCAACCTTGGGGATTCTCATATTTGATGTTGAGCTGGTGAGCGTGAGACGTGGGTAAGCTTTCCAATATTCTCACCTCTATCGGATCAGTAAGTATTTGTGTACACAGTTTTAATCCATTATTTGATGATTGCTCCAAATGTGGCATTTGCTTATTATGATTCCATAATGAAAAGTGTAGTGTTTTACTTGTGTGTGTAAACAGATAAAAGCACCAAGTAATGCAGCATATGTAGCCAGAGAAGAGGTTTGCTTATATGTATTTCATAGGAGAAGTGGCGCTTGTGCTGGATTGCTCAAGGACATTCACATTTTCTCAGCTAGTGACCAACATCACTCACTAGGCCAAGTTCTCTATTTATCTCCTCCTTGCCGTGTAGAATGCCTTGGTATACTTGGAAATTATAGTGAAAAATGATTAATGCCATCCTAAATATAGTGAAATATGCTGTACACCTGCTATTGGGGGAACTAAAGCTGTGTGTTAATATTTGGAATAGGCAATAAGATGAGCTGGTGGATGATGTTTTGGAGTGTGTGTAGTCCGGAAGTAAGGAGAACAACGCTTGTGTACCTGATTACTCGTTTTATAAGCATATGGGGCTGCCGACTGAACGGAATTAAAGGAAATAACTTAGGATAAATTGAATTTGAATCATTAAATGGGCGGGTCTATTCTTGCAACATGATGTGAGTACAATAACAGAACGAAAGCAATTAGCATCAAGTTGTCAAATTTAATTAATAGAATGTGTATAAAAGTAACCAGTGGTAATATCTGATTACAAAATCATCCCAAGTAATATTAGTTGCAATGAGGCACATTCAACACTAGGAGGATCTGGTCCTATCTTTATGGTCCGAATGGTTTCATGGTAAGTTGAAGGGCAGATGATAATCAATTCTCTGCAGACAAGATTGAATGGGAATGGAAATGAAAATGGGATGGGTACTCCACAAATTCAAAGTGAAATGTTTCCCCCCAGGACCAAGGCATAATCATCCTTGTCTTCTTGTACTTTGTAGTTTCCCTTGTCACCAAACCCTTTTCCAATCCCTGCAGCTGCACCCTTCACCCTCAGATTCCCAATCCTAACAACCTGATTATCTAATCCCACTCCCATTTTACTTCCCCCTTCTTTCCCTCCGCCTCCTTGTCCTTCTCCTCCACCACTGGCACCGGAGGAAATCAACTTGGCACATGCCTCCAACTGCCACCATTACAATACCATCTCTTATTATCCCCCCTGTGCTTCAATAATTTCCTCTTGGCACCCTGGAAAAAACTTCTCTTTGGCGGCAACTGCTGTGATAAAGGGAGTATCATCCCTGTACTTGACCAACTTCAAACCTGCCGTCCTGTCAAAACCTAATTGAATGAGGGCTGTGGGTGTTACGAACGCTGGACTTGGTATAACGAAAGCCTCTCCACACATAGCATTACCATTGGGCTGTAACTTGCTAACAAATCTTTGTTCCTACGTTGTTGAATAAGAACTGATAGAATAGGACTTTATTATTATTGTACACTAGATTTTGGGCAATTGGCAGATGAGCCCCTACTCCTCCCTAAATAATAATGGTTCATAAAATGACTCCAATTGTTGTAGTATTATGTGTTATTTATTGATAAAAATTACGTTTACCCAAAAAGAAAAATGACTCCAGTTGGGAAATTACCAAATTTATATGTTTCCAAAGTTTTATTCCTTTTGTATTTTAATTTTTTTTCTGTTTTTCTTTGTATTTGTGTTTGTATGAGAAATATATAATAAAATTATTATAACTGAAACTGATTTTTTTTCATCTTTTTTTCCCTTAATGTTACATATATAGTGGACTCAAAAATTTGGGCTTTCTGATCAGCCATGTAGTAACAGTAGATAGAGTGGTCATTGCAGTTTGTTCATTTCAATTTTATGCAAGGTGCACATGATTTGATTTCTTATTGAGAGATAGAAATAGTTTTACATTTCAAATAAAAACTGGGGAATTAACACAACTGAAAATAAGATTTGAAAGTGATTTTAATCTATTCAAGCCCATTTAGCCATGAGAGACATTCCTCCTGCGCCCAAAAGGACGGCCACATAGGACTTAATTTGGAGCTTGACGCTTCCCTGCAACTTTTGCCCCATAAAATCAGCAGCCAAAAGGTCGACCAAGGCCATGTATATGAGTAGGCCTGCAGATGAAGCATTGAGCAACCCCACAGTGATCAATGCCCGAGGGCTGTTCTCTTTGTAACTGCTGGCTAATGCTAGTCCCAGAGCTATTCCAAACGGAGTTGTGACTGAAAAGAAGAATGCCATTGCAGCCTTCTTTAAAAACTTGTATTCTGCCTGGAGAATGCAACCACCCAGTCCCATTCCTTCAAACATTTGATGGAAGCAGAGGGCGGCCACCAGTCCCTTGATGCTGCAAGTGTTGTTAGACGCCCCAAGAGACAGCCCTATCACCACTGAGTGAACAATGATTCCCAGCTCCAATACCTGCATTCATCGTTGATTATACGTATATAGGAGTTGAGTACTGTTTTCCTAGCTATATATATATATCCACTTGCATGCATCGATCATACAACTACTACTGAATTTCCTCCATATATATATCCTCATATTCTTTTACTTTTTTCATGTACTTCGCCGTACCTACCTGTTTGGTTTTGACTAATCCTTCCCTTAAATTATTTCATGTCATTGTCATGTAAATGCATGAATGAAAATAATGTCATCAATCAATTCCACATAATAATATTTAGATTGGTTAAAATACACAGTACTCCATTAATAATAATTATCATATATGTATCTAACCATGGCAATTACTCGGTAACGCAGAAGTTGCGAACCCTCAACTTCCAACTTGGACCCGTGGTGGTGGCCGTGGAAATGAGAATGGGCGGCAGCCTCCACCACCGCCATCTCCTGATCTCCGCCGGACTCCGGCAGCACCAGGGCGGCTTTGTGTTTCTTGGAGTATAGGCTTGTTGCCATGGAATCAATCATGAGGGTTATAATTGCAGAGAGCATGGCGACAAATCCAGTGAAGGGGAACTTATGCCATGGGTTATCCTTCAAGCAACTGGAAGACAACATATCGAAAGAATCAGGCAAAACGTGCATGAATCCGGTGGCTAAAATAATTCCAGCAGCGAAGGCCTTGACGATGACGAAGAGGTTACGGTCGGGGCTGAGAGCAGGGATAGAGCGGGTGAGAAGCGGGAAAGAGACGCCGATCATGCTGGTGAGGAGGATGGAGACGATGGCGATGATCTTGAGAGGCAAGGCTTTCTTTTTGTTGATGCAGGCGTCATATTGTTGAGCGCCGCAGTCGTCGACAACGGAGACAACCGGGAGGGAAAGGTTGGAGAGGATAATGAAGAGGATGACAAGTTTAGAATTCATCTTAAAATATAATATTTGTTGAAAGCGGCTAAGGAAGTACGTAAGAAGGTAATAATACTGAAATTTGAATGTGAATTAGTAGGGGGAGAGAGGAGATGGCCAAATTTATAGCGTGGGGAGGGAGGGAGGGAGGAGGTGATGAGGGTAGGGTGGTTTACGTAAGAAGAAATAATTAAAAAAGGAAGATATACATATTGCAGATATTTAGGAATATTAGTTAATTAATATTGGTTGTAAATGATATAGGAGTTTTAATTTAAATTGAGTCCAGGTGCAATCGAGGTTTGGGGTCATGTGGTGCGGCGTAGTTGGGATTGAGGTGGACACGTGGTTTGCGCCTCACGTGGCAACTTTGGCTTTGTACGTGGCCGTACAGTCAATAATTCGACAAGGCGCTTCAAATTGAAAATAAATTCAGATGATATCGACATGTAGATGAGATGAGGATTTCCGTTAGTCACCCATATCCATCATATATATCTATATGTATATATAGCAGAACCAATTTGATTCAATACTATTTTTTTTATTTTTTTAATCACCAAAAGAAAAATTCTGCTGGTTAGAAATCTCATTATTTTAAATTAATAATTTAACTCATATTTATCTACACAATAATTTTAATTTAACTCATTATTTTAATTAATTCTTTATTTTTATTTTTATATAGGGTTGAATATGTATAGTAGTTGATCAATCTATCTATTCGACACTAACATATTTTATTCATTAAAAAAATGTTTTTTTTTGCATAAAAAATTCATTTACAGCACTATATATTACAAAAAAATATTTAATTTTAAAAAAATAAAAATATATTGTAAATGCATGCACTCTTCATTCATATGGTGAAATAAAATTTAGTCAATTACCATAATTAATATATAATAGCATCAAACATATATTTTTACAAATTAAAGTATTAAAGTTTATTAATTATATATATATATATATATTGAGGTTTTGATATAATTTGGTTAATAAGGGATATATATATATATACAGAGAGAGAGAAAGAGAAAGAGAGAGAGTGTTTCTATATATTGGGGAGCGGAGGTTGTAATTATATAGTTGACTTTATAGAGTTTCATTGATATATTCAAGTACTAAGTTATTTTTTGTTTGGGAGAGTTGACCCCGCGGGTACACCCACTATACATCAATTATCTAACCCTATTCTCAGAAGGGGAAAAATTCAGCATATGTAGTATTAGATTAGATGAGATGAGGCCGGTTTTAATTTAATGATTGGACCACTTAATTAAAATTAGATTCTGAATAATTTAAAAAACAATATATATATATATATATATATATGTATATACAACTGGAAGTGGCAGTATTCATGCCACACATTGAGACTGAGTTGAGACTTGGGAGTAGTGTGCATTAATTATCAATTTTCACAACCCTTGTCCCATACCATACCAATTATCACACAGGTGCCCCATTTCTATCACCTACCTACATTCTACATCATCCTATTGCTAGTTCTTTTTTATTTAATTTTCCGGCCCCCTAATATATATATGTCTCTGGCTTATCTAGTAAACTTGCTTTAAGCTATGTACTTAAGTAATAATCAGTAAACCTGACCAAGATTTAATACTTCAGTCCACACACACACACACACACATATATATATATATTGTTTTAATTTGCAGTCTTAGCAATTGTGCATTCTTCAGCATTACCTACTTATCATTCCTCTCGTTTATTTTACAACATATATATTGCTAAGACAGTCATAGTATTTTAGAGAAAGAAAAAAGAGTTGACTAAATTCTGTATTTATTCAGTTAAAAATTCAAGCTATAAATAGTCATTCAAAAACAATAGAAAATACCAAGAATAAGGAATCCTTTGCTAAATAATAAAGACCTATTCTAAGCAAGCAAGCCCAAATAATATGATATTTTATTTATTGGTCAATGTTGACTAAGTCCTAACAATTCCTCTCTTTGTTGAAAGAATTTAGTCTCTGCATAAACTCACAGCTTTGTCATCACATCACCAATTTGGTGCAATCAATCACTTTTATCATTCCTGCCTGTACAAATTCTTGAAGAAAGTGAAACCAACATCTACGTCCATGCATCACTGGATTTCTTGATAGCTTGATTGCAGAATTGCCATCACAATGGATACTTATTGACTTCTCATCAATTTGATCAAGTGTCATGAGTAACCTCTTTATCCATATAGCTTGACAGGAACATCATGAATTCTGCCTCTGTCCTAGACAATCTCACAATTGGTTGTTTCTTATAAGACCATGATACAGCCCCGAAACTAAAAAGAAAAATATTTCCAAGTATTTTTCTATCATCTAAGTCACCCGCGTAATCACTATCAGTGCATATTGTAAGTTTATCACTTCATCCCTTGTACAAAATTCCATACTCCATTGTTCCTTGCAAATATCTTAGCACTCTCTTTGCTAGTTGTAAATGAAGCTGAGTAGGATTCTCCATATATCTGCTCACAAGACTTACGACAAACAGCATGTCTGGATGAGTAGCTGTAAGATACATAAGACATCCTACAATTTGTATGAAGTAAGTCTTCTCCACCTTAGTTCTTCCTTCATCCTTGCACAACTTTAAACCAGGAACAATTGGAGTTTGAACAGAATTACTTTGATTCATCCCAAAACGTTGCAGCATCTCCTCAACATACTTCCTTTGACTAATAATAATCCCTCCTAATTTCTGCAAGACTTCAAGACCCAAGAAATACATTATTTTACCAAGATCAATCATATCAAACTCATGCTTCATTGAATTCTTAAATTCAGCAAACATCAACTCATCGTTTCCTGTAAAAAGAAGATTATCAACATATAAACTTACCATGAGCATGTTGCCCCCTATGTTTCGTTTCACAAATAGGGTATGCTCATAACCACATTTTTTAAAACCTTTCTTAACGAAATAAGCTTCGATACGACTATACCATGCACGGGGAGCTTGTTTAAGCCGATAAAGAGCTTTCTTTAATTTATATACTTTTTCCTCTTTTCCCTTTGGGATATAACCACAAGGTTGATCAACAAAAACATCTTCAACTAGTTCTCCATGTAAAAAGGCAGACTTCACTTCTAATTGATAGATAACTCACCCTTTTTGTGTTGCTAAAGCAATCACTAATCGCACAATCTCCATACGAGCCATCTGAGCAAACACTTCTGTGTAATCTATACCATAGTGTTGCGCATATTCCTTTACGACCAGCCTTGCTTTAAACTTGTCAACTTATCCCTTTTTACAGACTATCAGCCTTTATTATTGAAAATTGATCAGCGCATTAAAGGTTAGGAAGGAATGAGATTATCGTATGTTGGGAGAGTACAGATTATTAAATCTGTCTTTATGGCGTTAAGTATATATTGGACTTCTGCGTTCATTCTACCTAAAGGTGGTGTTATAAGGAAAATTGAGAAACGTCTGAGAGTTTTTCTGTGGAAAGGCACAGCAACCAGTGGATATGCCAAAGTAGCATTGAAGGATGTCTGTATGTCGGCGTCGGAGGGGGGTCAGGGCCTATAGGACATCGCTACTTTAAATCGTGCCTTGATGAGCAAGAAACTGTGTGATGTTATTCGATGTGATAGAACATCAATCTGAGTAGAATGGTTATATAACGGGCGGCTACGTGATAAATCTGTATGAACGATCACTGACAATGAGGGTTCGTGGGGCTGGAGTAAACTCCTTCTTTTACTCCCCTTGCTTCGATCGATGGTGGACTATCAGATTGGTGATGGGAATTCATTTTATCTGTGGCATGATCCATGGCACCACCTTGGTCCCCTTATTGAGACATTCCCACAGGGTCCACGTCTACTTGGGCTTCGGACGACGGACAAACTCAGCAGTGTTATTATGAAGGGGCAATGGTATTGGCCTCTCATTATGGACATTGAGTGCTTAGAGATTTTGCATGCATTGCCGATAATTCATGGCGAGACAGATCGCATTATTTGGCGATTTGAGACGGGACGACCTACAGTCTTACAGGCTATCGGACCCATCGGAACCCCAAGTAGGTAGGTTTTCACTACTCTCGGGTTCCCTGAAGATCCCTAGGCATAATTTCATCCTATGGCTTGCTATTTTGGGGAAACTATCCTCAGTTGATAAACCATGGCTATCATACTCAGGCACCTGTATATTATGTGATGAGGGTGCAATGAAAACACATATTCATCTATTTTTTCGATGTGGTTATACCAGAAGATGCCTGACAGTGATTCGGCGGATTGTTCAGTTTGAATGGCCTAATAGAGAGTGACCACAAGACGTTGAGTGAGCTGCAAAGGAATGGAGAGGAAAACATATCATTAACTTAGCTTATTGTGCACTTCTTGCTGCTTGCATTGACCACATTTGGAGAGAACAAAATTTGAGATGCTTTGAGCATGCGGAATGACCACCGAACATCATAACCACCATTATTGTGGAAGATATTAGATAGAGAATTATCAGTATTAATTTATCTTGTTATGTTAATTCATTTGCATTATATAGATTATCGTGTATCCCTTGGCCTGTCGAGGGAGAAACCACCAGTTGAGCACTGTTGTACTGTATTATCTTATTTTACTAATGAAACTTACATTTATAAAAAAAAAAACAAAGCAACCCCAAACTGAAGTGGGCCGACCTGGTCCCACTTGTTGGGCTTTACCTTAAACTAGTGGGCTGAATGAATTGGTATGCCGCATTTTTGGTCTGTGATTTTGAACTTTAGCAGCAGAACAAACAGCACGGTGGTGATAAATGATAAATTAAAACAAAGTTCACTATTCTCCTCCAATCGGAATTCATGAATCCACACAGCTCCCCTTTAATAAATTAAGAGAAAAACGTAGACGAGACAAAGAAAAAGAAACAAACAATATGCATAGAATAAGATCATGCATTTTTCAGTTTTCTGCATGCTTCAAAATCCCATCACCACTCACATTTGCGTTTTTTTTCACCTAAGATGTCTTCCTCAAAATACAAAAGCATATCAAGTAGCAAAAGTTGGAATTAAAAAGAAAAGGAAAACAAAAAAAAAACATTGATAAATTACGATAGAGGTGCAATCCAAGAATTGCCTATGTATTATTATAATTGATCTCAGCTTGAGGGCAATGCTTTTTTCAATTTTTCCCACACAGCTGGACCTTCAGGATGTATATCTACAAAATACTTTACAAACCGTGTATCTGAACAAGCAACAAGCGTGCTTACTGATAACATGGGCTTTGCAGCACCTTTTTCTCTAAGCCATGCATACATAGAAAATCTCCTACTAATTCTCTCCATATCGTAACAAAGATACGATGGAAAAGCCACTATAGAATCCACCGGATATCCCAAGTAGTTTCTTAAGCAGTCTATCTTTTTTTCAAGAATATCTTTGGTCTGGTTTAGAGCTGTCGGGGCCTGTTTGACCATACTTGACACTGCATTGAAGTCCAAACCCGCCCGCACCAGGCAATCAAACCTCTCCTGCAGCTGATCCCCTCTGCCACGGAAGCGCTTCAGAGCTTTCGTCATCTCCTCTGAATTTTCTACATAACCAATTCTCAGTAAAAATTCTGTTTTCTCCACAAAATTGCTTGGATTCCTGGCCGCCACATACTCAGCATTACAAATGTTTGATTTAAAAGCCAAGTTGAAAAACGTGGACGGGTCATTTTTTATACTCTCACATAAGCTATGCTTATCACCGTTGAAATTCCTCAACACAGTCTTTGGTCCTTTTAGAGAGTGGGAACCCAAAAATTTCAAGTGGATAGACAGAATCTGCCCAATATTATCTGGTTCCATCTCTATCTCAAAGAGAAAGTGCAATGCCTTCCAGAAGTTCTTGGAGCACTTGGGCGATAGAATCTGCGGGTTCTTCAAGACCAAAGCATAAACCTCATTCATTTTAAGGCCCAATTTAAGCAAAGCACCAACCACTACATAGACTTGTTTCCCAGATCCGTCAAATAATAACGCAGTATCTTTCCGAAACAAATCCCCCATCTGAGCATCACTATAACCTATTTCACGAAGAAAACATAATGTATCGAGTACTCTATTCCAATGGTATGTCTTTTTGCTAGATAAATAGCTTCCAATCCAGTTGCTGTCAAAGCCCATTTCTTTCAGTTTGTGAAGAACCCTTATAAATGCATTATTCACTTCACCAGCCAAAAGCAGGGGACAACAAGTTACAAGCTTGATGACAGTTGATCTACTCAAACCTAAGTGCTCGTATGCCCTCAATTTGCAATCCAAAACCCCAAATTCATATCTGAAGATCTCATTCACTTCCTTGTACATCCTTCCTATCTTACTTCGTGGTATGCCATAATCACTAAGGGTGTGATAGTTATCAAGCAAGACTTGATCATCATTGAGAAATATCAAGCCTCTTGGAAGAAGGGATTGAAATTCTGTGGGGCTCAAGCCCAAACTCTCAAAGAAGGGTTCGAACTCATTGATGGGATGGTACCTGAAGAACCTTGACAACGCTCTTGACACATCTTGCTCCTTTTCCACCTTAGCGATCAGGTCCCCAAGAAAGCGGGGTGAGTTCTTGCTTATGTGCTCGGCATCCAGGAAGCTCAATCCCCTAGTACAATGCAAGTAATCAAAAAGCGCAGCCTGTGCATCAGACTTGGCGAGACGTGGAATTCCATCGATGGAAAGGGCAACTGACGGCTGAGCTGCGGATTTAGGCATAAAA
Organism: Sesamum indicum; assembly: GCF_000512975.1. Lineage (NCBI taxonomy): Eukaryota > Viridiplantae > Streptophyta > Magnoliopsida > Lamiales > Pedaliaceae > Sesamum > Sesamum indicum. The sequence continues at coordinate 104,355 of NC_026152.1, forward strand.
AGCTCAGGATTGTTGAAGGGAAGTTCAAAACGGTGGAAGAAGTGGATTCTTGAGAATCTATGGAGCAGAGGGATATGGAAAAGAGTGGGATCTCTTGCAATAACAGCAGGGTACAAGAAGAGATTATGAAGGCGGACAATCATCTTTGAAGACAGGGTTTTGCTGAATTTCCGAAACAACATAGAAGATGCAGAAATTAGGAAGCGATACTAGGAGAAAGCAGATAAATTCAAACAAGAGAAAGGAAAGAAGCTAAAGAAGATGTGTTGAATGAATGTTTGGTTGGTGAGTTTAAAGCTAAAAAATTTAGAAATTAACATAAGTTGTTTTGGTAGAGGATTGAATTTGTATGGCGTTTCTCATACCTCTGGCCAGGCGAAGGAATTGGTGAAATTCATCCCCAATTATTTAAGTAACTCCTGCTCACTGCTGTGCTGAATGATTAGTACATTTGAGAAATAGGGTTTTGCAGTTAAAACCCTAGAGAAGAGGATTTTGGGTAGGCCCAAACATGAAGATGATAATAAGTATTAGGCCCAATTGCATTAAAAAGCAAGGTAGAAGAAGAAGCAAGAAGGCATGGGGGAGTTGAGAATGAGATGGTGATGATACGTCTTATTCTATGATATAAGATATTCATCCCCATCCACCATACCATTGTTAGCATATGTGAGACCAGTTTTACTCACCACATTCCAATCTTATGCAAACCACTCGTTGCATACACACATACGATGCTTTTTACATTTTTAGTACATCAAGAGTCGACCATATTTGAAGAGCAACTATATATGTTTTTATCAAATATTTGACCAACAAAAACTTTTAAAATGATTAGGGAAAGTGAGTTGTCAAAGACTTGATTTTGAGTGCAAATATATAAAAAATTTTACAAGCCTAATTAAAAGGACAAAATTGTCCTACACTTTTATCAACCCACTCTATATTTGTCTAATAATAGCATGTATGCAACAAAAGAGTTGTACAAAAAAAAGAAAGATATCCAACAATACTCAAAACTCAGAGGGTGAATAATACAAAATTTAGATTATGAGCCTAAAAATGGGACATGTCATGTACTTCAAGAGTGCATAATATAATGCATTGATTTATTTATATTTTACTAGCATTTTATCAATTCATAAGAGTATGAATATCAAATTTTTATTTCAAAAAAAAAAAAAGAAAAGAAAAGAAAAAGTTGGGAGTATTGCAGCTGATGTAGAGCAAGAGCTACATTTTACATAATTATCAAATTCCAATGAAATAATATTTTAGAGTTGAGTTACCGGTTTCTTGCAGGGTTGGTTACACACTCTCTACCACACCCATTTTTTCCATTGTTCATATCTTCCTTCAGGTTTTTCTTGCCTCCCTTTAATCTGCCCAAGCCCACCAAGAAACAGAAAAATAACCTCCACTTTATCCCCAACCCAAGAATCAAGAATGTGAGTCATCTTCATCTTCCGTAATTTTCTGGTGGGATTTCTCAACTGTTAGGTATGGGGACCCCAACTTCTCTTTATATTTTCCGACGTTACTCTTATGATCTCGTGGATTTTTGGCGTCTTTCTAACTCTTGTTTTTGCAATTAATGTCCGAGTACTATCTATGATCTCAAGCTGCATTTATCACAGTTTCTTCGTTTTACGGCAAAGGCAATGTATTATGTATGCTCACCATCATGTCTGATACACACCCACCCACCCCATTCCATTGTGGTTGCGAGCTATAAAAGGGTCCCATATCATGTCCTCTTCTATTAAATCCCATTCTTTTACGTGAGGATTTCAGATGGCGATGGAGTTTCTGGTGTTACAGATTATTACTTTTTCAATCTTGAGGAAATTAAAGCATATCTTTGTCTATCCTATGCAATCTTGAATCCCAACTGCTTATGTAGTGAAATACTAGCTCTGTCCAAGCTGAGTCCTCAGGGTATATAATTCTTTCTACAGCTTCCAAATATACCACTATATCCAAATTATCTTACACCATTATTACTTTATTCATCAATATAGTATAATCTTACATCAATACCATCCGTCTTTTTTAGTCTAATCTTTTGAACCTTTTTACTGGACTTGTTTACTGCTTTAATCATGGTATTCTCCTTGTTCAATACGATATAGATCAAATCTGTTTAATGAAGATGTAACTTGAATTCATCAACTTTCTCCATATGCCCTGTTCGTCTCCTTTAGGAGTATTGACATTGGGCATTGAGGAGTTCTTTTAATTACAGGACTATCTACTACTATCTATCCAGACCATAATTTTTTGCAGGATGAGAGAAAACAAATTGGTCCCTGAGCTCACCCTACCATCAATGGTAAAACAATTATATGACTCTACCTTGGAGCAGTTATACATGTGATCTTACAAACAATTTCCCTTTATCTTTGCCTCATTTGCTTTCTTTCCATTTGAGGGCGATGCCCATCATAACTTATATCCGTTATGCTGTTGTTGTGCCAAAGCTCATTCTCTCTAAGTATTTTGTTCAATTTGTTGCCAGGAAGCCTGGAAATTAATGTTGTAGAAGAGAATCAAACACATGGTCTGGCAATTCTGTATAATGGCAGTTTCTCAACGAACAGTTTTGGCATTTAAGTCTTATCAAAACCAGGCTGGGGTGCTAGTCAAAAACTACTTACTAGCGGACCCTTTTATCCCATACACTTCTGTACTTGCTGGTGTATTGGCATTCAAATTGGTAAGTTCGAGCATTGTCAAATTCCTTTCAACTTTTGCATTATCATAGGTTCTGAGAAGCCAGGGCCATTACTGTGTTAAGTATCTAAACCATAATAATGAAAGCTAGAGGTGCTTGCCATCATTCTGTTTTATTTCATAAAGTAGGAGACTCCTCTGCATTTTGAAATTCTGGATTACAAGTACCAGATACGTTTCTTACTATCGCTATGAAAAAGTAGGAGCATATGTTTGTCAACAGAAAAATATGCTATCATGAGACTCTATTGAGTATTAGTGACTGTTGGCCTTCAACAGGTCTATGATCTGACCCAGCTCATCAGCACTTTTAACTTCAGGAGTTATAATGCTCTCACCAAGACACAAAGAATTGACTGGAATAATCGGTGACTAAACTTGCTCATTATATACTTTTTTTACTCTTTTACATTTTAATGCTGCTCTGACTTCTTGTGCACTAACTTACCTGCAGAGGTGTTTCCACTCTTCATGCCATTTTTACGTCAATTGTGTCCTTGTACTTTGTGTTCTGGTCCGATCTTTTCTCCGATCATGATTTTGCTGGGTTAATTATCCTCCGAAGTTCACCTCTCTCAACATTTGCACTCGGGGTAAGTTTCTAATATATCTTCATTTTTTCAAGAAGATTCTCTTGGGTGCATTTTACATTACTTGAAAAGGGTATTTGTATGTGATAATATCCACAATATTTTATATTTCTAGTTTTTGGGAAAAAGAATCATGGATGCATCATTTAAACCCAAAAGGAATGAACTTTAGCAATAATTAAAGTAGCACGTCCAGTACCAAAATTGGTAAGATACTAGTCGGGGGTACATTTATATCAGCTATTAAGCTTTTGTCTTTAATAATGAAGAAATATGAGTTTATGGAATCTTAATTTATGCTATCAAGTGAAACTAGGCTGGTTCATCGTCTCAAATGTTGTTTATGTAAGGCATTTAGTACAAAGTGATAAGATGAAAACCATAAAACTGGATAACAAACTGACATGCATCTGACATTTAATCATTCTTAGTCAGATCTCTACTTAGTTTCGTTTGGATTATTTTTCCATTAGTTTATCAAGTTATGAAACTCATGACATTATCATTTTCTGGTGTGCAACTCTTGGCAGATTTCGGTTGGGTATTTCATTTCAGACCTTGGAATGATTTGTTGGCTGTATCCTTCTTTGGGCGGAGTGGAGTACGTAAGTGAACTGCAAGCATGAAAATGAATTACGTTTGGCGTGCTTCTGCATTACATTGGTCTGCATGGTTGATTCTGTATAGGTTCTTATAGGATTATTGAACTATGCATATTCAGCCTTGTAGAGTGATTCAATTAAGTGATGGGAAACTGGATGTGATGCTTCCATGACTTCAATACCCTGAATGGTTCTGTATAGTTGGAGCGAGATAAGCAGAGTAACATGCACATTAGATGGTTTGACTTCTATACTTCATTCAGGAAATTATAGCTCCTTATGTAGAACCCTGAGTTTGTATCATATCTCCAATATCCTTGCACCTTATTTGAGGATATACAGAAAAATTGTCTGTTCATGATTAAACACTAGTATCAATGTAATACCATTTTATTTGAAAATGCACAGTGCAACGGTAACAGTTCCATTGCTTTTGGATTTCAGATTGTCCATCACTCTCTTTCAGGAATTGCACTAGCATATTCCATGTTTACAGGGGAAGGGCAGCTTTACACTTTCATGGTCCTGATATCTGAGGTGACAACGCCAGAGATCAACATGAGATGGTGAGCTCTCAGAATGTTGAAGTGAGGAATTATAACCTGAGATTGTTTTTTGCTGAAATTATCTGCATTTTCCACAGGTATCTTGACATGGCTGGATTGAAGAGATCCAACGCATATCTGATTAATGGGGTTGCTATTTTTGTTGCTTGGTTGGTGCGTAAATCTTCTTTGTTCTGTATTGCTGTTGTTTGCAGCATGATCTATAATACAAACAAACTAAGAATTTTCAGAAGCAACAATTAGTTAACATGACACTGTGCATATACAGTTGGTTGCATATTGGTTTCCCTGTAACTTGAGAAGCTTCTTTCAGATTTTAATATTTAGCGATGTACTTGTGATGGGGTGTATTCTTGATTTTAAAAGTTACACTGTTTGTTTTCATGAATGCTTATTGAAACTGGTATCGTTAAATGCAGGTGGCAAGAATTCTTCTGTTTGTTTACATATTTTACCATGTCTATCTGCACCATGATCAGGTAACTACATCCTTAAGATTTCATTGTGCCACAAAGCCTACTTGGTTATCTCTTTCAAGCTTAAAGGAAAACCTCTCTTTGAATTCTGTGTTCTGAGAATTATTATATGCCAGCTAGTCAGCTACTCTTCTATTCTGCTTATTAATATGTGAATGTGCAATAAGACAGCTTAAGCAAATTTCTTCATTGTATAGATTCTCTCTCACACCCATAATGTTTTCAAGCTCAGTTTACATTTTCTCTTCTTTAATTTCATCTTTCTCAAGTATTATAGAAAAATTGTTACTCTGTCATACTTCTGTCTCCCTTAAGATGAACATGAAATCTTTGCACCCGGTCGATATAAGAAGAATCCACAAAGCACATATATATTACGGATCGTATAAGAGCTATTGAATTACTTGCAGGTCATGCAAATGCATGCTGTTGGTTTCCTTTTGGTACTTTGTGTACCCGTGGTGCTTGCAGTCATGAACTTAATGTGGTTTGGGAAGATTATCAAAGGGCTGATGAAGACTTTAGCAAAGAGGCAGTGACTAGTACTGTTGTAGACAACTTGACAAGTAGATAACAATTGATGTCAATTCCCTGCGTGATGTTAAATCCATTTTCTTGTGCACTTGTGCTGAAACTGGGAAAATGATAGAAGAGAAAGATATGTGAAAACAGATAGATTGCACAGGTTTTCTGGAAGTTAATAGCCAGTAATGGACACATGAAGCCTGATGGTCGACGTTTATTTGCATCTAAAGAGGATGCAAATTCTGTACACATTTTTGGAAGATTATCAACATCTGTTGAAAGAGAGACTGTAGAAACGTAAAAAGAGAAATGGTAAAGGAAGGTAAGAGAAGCTTTCTCTGTGTAATATTCAGTACTTTGTTAAACAATCTCAAAAGTTGTTTTTGGATGTGAGAGAGAGCTGTAGGAATGATAATCGTTTTCTTGAATTACCAAAGCTGCTTGGTGTGCCACAGGCACAGGCTGAGGCTGTAATAATGAGTTTGCCTTACCTAATCAACTTTGAGAGGTCATTTCAAAAAGGTGACCGAGTGCATGATTCTTGGTCTCATCCTCTTTATGTAGTTGCACTCTGTTAGAGTTGTTCAGTATTGTTGCTGCGTTCACATCTTTTCTTCCTAGACTGCATGCTAAAACTAAGGTAATTTGCACAGAATAATGTTAGTAATGGTGGTGCGGCCGGAGTTCAATCGATCAATGACTGCATGCAACAACTAGATTGACGTGTATCCTGCATGCATCTCTTATTTCTTTGAGTGGCATATCCACTGCAAGGAGGGACATGATCGACTGAACTGATCAGCTACGCGTGCTTAATATTTTTTTATTCTACGTATAAATGATATATGTATAACAATTAAATAAACAACTAATTAAGATTATTATTATCATTAATATTATTAGAGAATAAATAAAATTGCAATTAAGAGGATAGCATGTGGAGTGCAATTACAGGTATTAATACGGATACCGTTTCCATTCCGCCTGTCTGCTTCCCACTACAAATGTGCTTTTATCATCAATATTAAACTAATTAAAACTTTGTAGCCTGCCTGCACTGCAAAAGGGTAGCAGCAGATATTATGAATTCTAGAATCAATCGTACTTGCAATCAGTTTTTTAAGCCAAAAGTTGTTGCTTGGGAAATGTTAACATTGGGGGATGACGCCAACATCATCATCATCATCATGGTAATTTATATATCGATGTGGATGGATGGATACGGATACTCCACAGTCCACACCCAATTAATAATTAATGCAACTGCCTCTGCCTGCACTTGTTTATGTCCACTCGACTACTGGGCCGGATTTCTTTCTTTCTTTTTTCTTCTTTCAGTGGATGGAACTCTTATGCGAGTGGTGGCGACTAAGGGGATATTGTGATGAAATATCTCATTGAATTTCGATTAATATTCCCCCCTCAAAACGCCAACTGTAGGAATGACCCAGACACACTTTCTGACTTGTAAAACTAAATCCGACAACGTACAACAGTTGACTTGAATAGGACAATCACATCACAGTAACTTACACAAGATGAAAATGATAGTAACCTAATTTCACCATCTCTCTCTCAACAGTCAACTCCCGTACAAAATCTCAACAAATGAACCGGTACAGTACATGAGTCACCCAAGATTTTTATGGACATAGCATGATGCCATGTTTTAACTACACATTTAATATTCATCTCCACTGACACGTCTGCGTCAACTTTATGAGCAACATGAAGCACTAGTAGTTGTTGCCCCCTCTGCGGATCGATCCACTAGGACCATGCCTAACGGGTTTGAAGCTGCTGGCTGCATACGAGGCAATCTCTTTGCTGTACGTAGAGCAACAATAACAATGAATAATTACCATGTGTAGACAGATATTCACTGGTTGCAGCCATTTTCTTGCACTAAAGGAAATCTGTTATGCAACCCCTAGAAATCATGTGGAGTTTCATTGTCCTTATGCATGCACTTTAATCTAGTATTCTGCTAACTGGATTTAAATTGTTTCACACATGAAATACATGCTCTAAGATATTCTTCAAGCTAATGCTCTTACCTATCTCATAAAATAAGTCATTGACATTAGTTGCTGTCTTTGCAGAAGTTTCCATGAAGAAAAGACCATTCTCCTGTGCATAAGTTTGTGCTTCCTGCAAAAAATCTTTCACCTTCATACAACTAACAATGATGCAATTTGTCCTTGAAAACAAAGCCATGTATGATGTTGACTTGATGAGTAATAAAAATTGCATAAAGTTCAATAGAATGCTTAGCATTTCATACATATGTTTCTCAATGATAAATGAAAGTGGAGAACATGTCGCATAGAACCGAATATGAGAAAATTGAGGGAGAGGACACACGAAAGGAGAAGACAACAGTAAATGCTTGCCTCTGATGCCACCTTTTCTGCATCCAACAAATCCGATTTATTCCCAGCAAGTGCCATAACCATATTTGGGTTACCTTATCCCAAAGAAAAAACATAAAATACATGAGGAAAAACAAGTGGTTACCTTATGCCATAAATGAATATGTAGTTTACCTTGTGTTTGAAGCTCTTGAACCCATTTTTTGGCCCGATCAAAGGATGCCTAAAGAGTAAATAAAGGATTGTTACATAATCAAGTATCATTTTCATTCACCGCTCCATCAGTTTACGAAAGAACTATCCTCTTCACTGATGCCAAGATGAGATCACATTTCTTTTGATTCATTAAGTACATAACACAATTTTTCTTTTTTCAGTGCATGTAGCATACATTGCCAACTGCTGCTTATGTCCCCACCTCATTGATTGATAAGCTGCGATTCTTACTTAATTTGTCATTATACTGAAAAATACTGAGACAATAACAAATTGGCATCCACAATCAAAGGTCACTCTAAGTCACTGCTGGATGAGCTCAAAACAGAATACTTTTTTATTTTCCAACAGTAAAGAAGACAAAGGTAAAACCGCACACAAATTGACTGCATAAAAGATACAATATCCAATTACTGCTTCTTAAGCTGACAGTGCTTACTTGGTTTGTTATGTCATATACAATTATGGCTGCAGCAGCTCCTCTGTAATACATTGGAGCTAAGCTGTGGTATCTCTCCTGACCTGCTGTATCCCATATTTCAAATTTTACAGTTGCATCATTCACAGCAACTGTTTGTGAAAAAAATGCCGCACCTATAGTTGACTCCTACGGGATGTTCAGTCAATAATCATTGTCTAGAAGAAAATTCTGTTTTTGGTGTGTCTCAATATCAAATGCATGACATCAAATCTATACCTACCTGAAATTCAACAAATTGCCCTTTCACAAAACGCAAAACTAGACTAGACTTTCCGGCTCCAACATCTCCAAGAAGCACCTAATTTAAAGCCCCAGAAAAACTCACCCAACTTAGCAGTAGAGAAATTTCGGTGAAAAAACTAAGCATACACAAAAAAGTAATTCTACGTTATGAAACCCTGAAAAACCAACGGTAAGAAGGCACAATATTATAATAGGGAATGCAAATAGGTGTTTAAATAAAGGAACATTGAAGAAACAAAAGCATACTCAACCCTGTCTACAAAAGCCATTAGCAAAGAATGAATCTGGAATATTCTTCTTTTCAATGGTTTAATCTAGGAAAGAATATTAAACAGAGATAGAGACAAACACTATTAAATACTACACTAGCAGCAGCTTCATAGAAAAATTAATAAACATTAAAGAAGGTGAGAAGTCGTAGAGGCGTGTGATCGTCAAATAAGGGGCACAGAAAGGGCTTAGATTGAAAACCAAGAATGGATAACGGTTAATCTAATGATGAAGAAGTAAATAGGAACGCCGGTCAATCCAATCCAGGATTGATGAAATAAGAGATAAAGAGAGGAATCGGTCAAATTCACAAGAATACATTGGAAGCAGGGGCAGATGGAAAAATTCATTTTAGGATAGAAATAAGAAGAAGAAGAAGAGGAAATATAGAACACCAGTTTGGCGTTGATGCTCTTGTTTGCGGTGGAGGCCATGCATGAAATGAATCAAAATCCCAATGACCAAATTGGTGTGTGTGGTGAAAAGATTTGGGTAATTTAAATTGATAGATATTGGGAAGAAAGAATTAAAAGGAAAGAAATTTAGGTGAGAAGGGTTTGTAATGGGAGGGGAATGAAAGCACAAGTAATAAATATTGATAGATTTATAGTGTTTGATGATGTCGGGCAAGGACAAAGGCTGTGGACAGGTACCCCTACCACATATCACGTATGGATATTGGTTTAAAGTTCAAACCACACCCCACCTCACCTCAATCATTAATTCTAATTAATTAACTATTAGAAACAATATTTATTAAAATAAAACAGACGGTTTGAATAAAACCAAATCTTATTGAACAGGGCTAGACCACAATCAATAGAGCAATTATACCATATGAAATAAAACCATAGACTTAGTTTAATAGTTGTATAGTAACAACTCATATAGATTAACAAGATATTTATCTCAATCAATAACTCATATTAGTTAGATTCTCATCTACTAAGTTCTATAGAATTTTATTAAATTTAGTCACTCATTGTGAAGTTCATGGTTTTCTTGATTGAGTTGATTCATTGTTACAAATATACGTGAATGGCACCCTGGTTAGTGCTGCTCAAGACGAAGAAGAAACATGTTTCTTAGATTACGTTTTTTCTCCGTTTTCTTTTCACGTCTTTATTAGTTGTTGATAGGGCTTGATGTGGTGGTAGCCACTTGGCGCTGATGTGTTTTAGTTGTTAGTTAGTTTGATTTTCTGTTCAATCGTCTTCTTCAGTGTATTTAAGCATAGGCCGCTGTACATTGCATAATAATAATGAAATCCTCATGTTTTCTCCTGAAATTATGTTCGCTTCCACGCATTTGAATTCCCTTTTCATCATGCTATCAAAACCTTCCTTGTGAAGGTCTCTACGTCTCCTTTAGCATTTAATTACTGAATAGCAATCTCTGCCATGGCGACAACAGAGTATAGCGACTCTATGGGAAATGACGCGATATCGCGTGGTGGTCTTGACCAGGAGTTTATGCAACTACAATCGTCCATCGCCCAGGTATGGTGATGGTGTCAGCTTTGCTTGCTAGCAACAGTTACTTTGCTTGGAGTAGAGCAGTGAGAAGAGTTCTAACAGCGAAGATGAAGTTAGATTTTATTAACGGCACTGTAGCCCGTCCTCCTATCAATACTGATGAGTTTAAAGATGGAATCGCATTGATTCTATGGTTACCACTTGGATTCTAAATTGTATGTCCAAGGAGCTAGCAGAATCCTTTATGTACGTGGCTTCCTTACGCGAATTATGGCTAGAGTTGGAAGCTCGGTTTGGGGAGAACAACAACCCTATGATTTATCAATTGCAGATGGAGATTGGGCAAGTGACACAAGGAAACTTGTCTATCACTGAGTATTACACAAAGTTGATGAGGTTATGGGACGAGCTCATGTATCTTGCCCCCGCTCCTAAGTGCATTTGTGCAGGGTGCACATGTGGAGTCAATAAGTATATGGTAGATATGATTGCTTCAAACCAGTTAATACAGTTTCTAGTAGGTTTGAGTGCAGTCTACGACCAAGCACATAGTCAGATACTGCTGTTAGAGCCCCTCCCTTCAGTCACCAAAGCTTATTCTATGCTCATTCGAATGGAAAAACAAATGCAGATGAGCATCAGCAACGTGGAAACGAATAGTGGCGCTGCATTTCAAGTAAAAACTCAAGACTACAGGAAGAAGCCAATGGTGGACAAAAGGCAATTGGTGTGTGAGCATTGTCACAAGTCTGGACATTCTAGAGACACATGCTTCAAGTTGCACAGAACTCCAGATTGGTATAAGGAAATAGCTAAGCTAAGAAAGAAGCATGGGGGACGTGGCAGAGGATTCAGTGCCTTGGCATTTGGTGAATCAAAATCCACTGCACCTGAGGAGATGTTCCCCAATATTGCAGACATAGTGAGGACAGAAATGAAGAAGCTTATGCATGATGAAATGCCACTCGATCCTCTCAAGATCCACTATGCTTAGCTGGATAACTTTGCAGGTAATAGTATGAATTATGTCTCTGTGATTCCTAGTTCATGGATAATCAATAGTGGTGCAACAAATCACATCTATGCAGACATTCATTTATTCCACTTCTATGATGAACTTGCTACACCTTTGATCATTCGTTTACCCAATGGACATACTCAATTTGTGCCTCACATAGGTACAATGAGGCTTACTTCAAACATTACCCTTACATAAGTCCTCCATATTCCCAAGTTTTCAGTTAACTTACTATCTATAAGGCAACTGTGTGGTTCATTACCTGTTCACTTTCACTTTCTAAAGTCTACTTGCACCCTGCAGGACCAAAAGGCTAATAGAGTTATGGCAACATGGCAGATGCTTAAGAACCTTTATATCCTTGAGTCATCCATTGTTGCAGACAGAAGGAGACTTTCGACCTTTGGCTGTAAATCAAATTCTTGTACTCTGATTATTAACCAAGGAGATTTGTGGCACAAACGCCTTGAACATTTGTCCAAAAACTCAATGAAACGCATTGTTGTTTTGTCATTATTCGACTGCACTGAGAATCCTTGTAAACTAATCCTCATTCAGTTCAACAAGAAAATACAGTTAATTCGTATTGATAATGGCAGTGAATTCCTCAATTCCTCTTTTCAGTCCTTCCTCCTTGATTCTGGAATCATACACCAACGGAGTTGTGCCTACACTCCACAACAAAACAAAGTGGTAGAACGCAAGCACATGCTCCATCGGTTTCTGCTTGAGGTTGCTCGTTCTATTATGTC
>NC_026152.1:116694-152906 GCF_000512975.1 Sesamum indicum
GAAATGAAATAATCAACAAAAAGAAACTTTTAACCAATAACTTTGAACATTTATTTTATTGAATAGTCAAACTAGACAAATACAATTAATATTGAAAGTCTCAACAAATCAAGAAAATAATTTGATATATATATATTTATATTTATACATAATCATTTCAATAATTCTTTTCGTGCATAATATAAGATATATATTTTATTCATTTTTTAATGGTGATCACTTTATATTATGTCAGTAGAGTTTTATTTCAAAAATTACATTATTTTTATATTTATAATCAATTGTGTTTTTTCTTATGATTTATAATATCGCCTAAAGCAAAATGTAACTCATTATATTTGATATCATATAATCTTATTTTTTGTTAAAAATATTTTTTAATTATTTTTTTTATATTTATACTTACAATAATATTATATATATATATATACTCCTTTGGTATTAAGTTATCTAATAAATTTTGTAAAATTTCTTTTAGATATAATATTTTTGCATTTCACTTTGAGAAGTTGATAAATAGCATTAAATTTGAATGGATTTTAGAATTTGTTGTAACAAATATTGGATAGTAAATTGAAGCTTATGCTTAAGTTTTTGTTTTGGTACAGTTTTTTCAAAGTGTAATAAAAATAGTTGTTAATTTATAGAAGAAATGAAGTTGAAAGTGAGTAAATAAGAAATTATCAAATAAGAGAGTCCTCTACAATAATAAAAGAATGAAATTTATTTTTATTTGATCTATATATTCTTATTATTTAAAAATATCCTTCATCTAATATTCACTATAAAATATAATTTGAATTAGAGTTATAGTATATATACATAGGTAGAATTAATTATTAATATTGAGAAATGTTAATTAACAAGATGAATTAATACCCCCATCTTTGATGTAGTCAAATATACCCGCGATAAGGGCAAGGAGGAGGAGGAGGAGGGATGTAAAGCTCATTTCAATGAACCAACAAATTCATTCATGGCTTGCACGAATGCTCCTTCACCAGTTAATTCCACCCCCACATAATTCTCCCCCTCCCTCTCCAAACTCCAATATTATAACTGTCCGTCTGTCTTTGTCTGCCTGTTTGCCTACGGAAATGCTTCAAATTAAAACTTCCAACTTAATTAAAAGCAGGCGGTAGGAATTATTTGATAAGGTGGCAGCAGGTGGTTGGGTAGAGGTGCAAAAGCAGTCAAAACCAACCCACACGGGTAAAGCCCCACCACCCCCCCGGACACAGTAAAAGCAAACACTACTGTCACGGCGGTCAAGTCAATTGTGTGTCGTGGCTGTGGCTCCCACTTTGCTCTTTACTATAAACAAATTTATTTTGCGGGAATTTCCACCACCCTTTTTATTCATTTCCTATTCAAATTGGCTGCTACTTCAACACCATTTTCTTTTTCTTTCTCATTTAATTATTTATTAGCAGAGAGTGGGTGTGGGTCTGCCCACAAAAAACAAAGATAAATCACTTCAAATTAAAAATATATACAGTAAAGCAAGAGCCTTTGCTGGAGATGCCCTTTCTCTCTCCTCTCCAATCCCCTCTCTCTCTCCTTTCTTGGGCCTGGATTGTCTTTGAATTCTCACTCCTTCACGTTATTTTGATCTGGGTTTGAATTATTTCCTTCTTTTTCCTTTCCTCAAAATTTGATCTTTTTTCATTTCCTGGATCTCCGTCCAGTCTGGATTTATCCAAGTCCCATATATGGTTCAGCTGTTTCTCATGAGGCTTGAATGTTGATTATCAATACTCTTCTATGATGTGTTGAATGATGATGGTGATGAGTCTTTTGACCATGAAAAGAGAAAATCGGATAAAGTGAAAAAGAGAGAGAGAGAGAGAGAGCGAGAGGGAGAGAGAGAAATAAAAGATGTGGCCTCTGAAAGGTGCATTGTTGGTTGTTAATGTCCAATCAAAGTGAAGTGCTTTGAGCAAGTTTTTCTTTCTTTCTTTGTTTTTCCTTTTACTAACACCTCATGTGTGTACTAGTTTGTAGATGTAATGTGCTTTGTTGAAAGGCTGTGGCTGTGAGCTCGGAGATTCTGGAGACTCCTTTCTACAAGGAGATTGTGTCATTTAGTAATTGGGCGGTTTCCTTTTTCTTTGCTAGAATTGGGTTTCAAGATGCCTATATTTCAGCCCTCAAGAAAAGATGGGATTGTTGGGTTTGAGGGTGGTGGAGATGGGCGTATATTGGATCTAGATACTGCAGTTAAAGATGGAATATTGGGTGGAGTTCCGGTTGGGAGTTACGCCGGTGGGTTTGGGGAAAAGTTGGATCTGAAGAAGATGATTGAAGAGCTAAATTTGCCTCAAGTTCCATCCGTGTTTATATGCCCCATTTCACTTGAACCCATGCAAGACCCTGTTACCCTTTGCACTGGCCAAACCTATGAGAGGTCCAACATTCTCAAATGGTTTAGTCTGGGCCACTACACTTGTCCCACTACTATGCAAGAGCTTTGGGATGATACTGTTACTCCCAACAATACTCTCTATCATTTAACTTACACTTGGTTTTCTCAAAAGTATGTGCAAATGAAGAAGAGATCCGAAGATGCACAGGGAAGGGCATCAGAGCTTCTCACCACCCTTAAGAAGGTTAAGGGCCAATCAAGAATCCAAACCCTCAAGGAGCTCCGCCAACTCGTGGCGACTCATTCGACTGCTAGGAAGACAGTTGTTGATGAAGGTGGCTTATCTCTTCTTTCATCATTACTCGGTCCATTTACTTCTTATGCTGTAGGCTCTGAAGTTATAGCGGTTCTTGTGAATTTGTCTCTAAGTTCTGAATCAAAGACAAATTTGATGCAACCCGCAAAGGTATCATCCATTGTAGATGTTTTGAATGAAGGGTCTGTTGAAACAAAAGTCAATTGTGTTCGGTTGATTGAAACATTGATGGAGGAAAAGGATTTCCGAACGGAGATTGTCTCAAGCCATTGCTTATTAGTTGCTTTGATGAGGCTGGTGAGGGATAAGAGACACCCCATTGGACATTTGCCTGGGCTTGGTCTTCTCAAGTTAATTTGCTCACATAAGCAAGTCCGGAGTTTGATAGTGAGCATTGGAGCAATACCACAATTGTTAGAACTGATACCTATTTCGGGTCCAGATTGTGTGGAGCTAGCCCTGTTCATATTAGATGTCCTATCCTCTGTGCCAGAAGGGAGACAAGCTTTGAAAGATTGCTCAAACACAATACCCACTTTGGTCAAATTACTAATGAGAATTTCAGAAAGCTGTACCGATTATGCACTTTCGATCTTGTGTTCTGTATGCAAACTCTCCCCTGAGGAGTGCTCCTTGATAGCTGTGGATGCAGGTCTAGCAGCGAAGCTCCTTCTTGTCATCCAAAGTGGCTGCAGTCCTGTTCTTAAGCAGCGGGCAGCTGAGCTTTTGAAGCTTTGCAGTCTAAATTATTCGGATACCATCTTCATTTCCAAATGCAAGTTGACCAGAACGATCCAATGAATGCAGAAAATTAATCATCTCATGCACATTGCTGCCTGTAGTAGCTGAAGGTGAAAGTTTAAAGACTTGAAAGCCACAATCGCAGACTAAATTGATCAGGATTTTGCAGAATGCATTGGTGAGTTGAAAAACCTAGATTGTGCATGTATTCGGTCGCCTAATGTGGGAACCCATATATTGCACTTAAACCGCCTCGCACAGCCAAATTACTTGCTCAACCAAAGTTTTTTTAATAAGCACCAGAAAGAGGAGGGGGTTGCAAATGCAAGACCACACTCCTGAAATGATTTTAATTTTTAAAGATATAAAGATAGGGGTGCAAATAGCTTGTAGCGAGTCTTGTCTACTGTGGTATGGTAGTGGAGTTTTGGGACTGCAATTGTAATTGTCCAGCAGTTGCGTTGCTCCATGAATCTGTGAAGCTCTCTGATTCGTAGGGATTAAAGATCATTCAATTTTCGGTTTCACATGTATAAGTTTTGTTTTGGGCTTACAGAGTGTAGAATGTAGTTGAAACAGGGCTTGTTGGCCTTATTATACATTCAATGTGTAAAATTAGTAGTAGCAATGAGAGCACATCTCCATTTTCTTACATGCTGGTTGTGTTTCTCTCTCTAATCTAATCTTTGAGATGGTACAATAAAAAATGGTTCACGATTTGATGCTTTTTTTTGGATTGGTTTCTTTTGTAGGTAGTAGGTTTTCGTGAGGACAAATGATTGTTAGTTCTCATCATAAGCTTGGTTTAATCTTGGTGACAACTCTGTTTCTGGTTAAAATCAAAGTAAAGCTACAACTCCTAGAAGTTGGGATTCTGTGTATATCCTAAGATGTTAAATGGAAAATATATATATACACACACCTTGAGTGAAATTCTGACACAGACCCCATGTTTTTCTCAAATACAGCAATCGCGGGATGTTTCTTGAAATAAAGAATAAAATTGCAATCCCAAGTTAATTAACAGCTCATCTTCCTCAAATAAAACCCAGACGAAATAACGATGAACGCAAAACTGTCACCTTGGTTACGAAAATTAAAAAAAGAAAAAGAAACAGACAGATTGTGCACTGGACAGGGATAGGAAATTAGGATAACAATTTTCTCCGGAGTCTAGAAATGCTTAAATCTGCACCGCCAAATCCATCCATTACAGCAGCTGCAGAACGAAATTCAGCCCTCGACGTCGAGCTTCAGGAAGAAAACGGGAAACAAGGATAAAAACAGTACAGAAAAGAATAGTCAGCCATGCTTCCATAACGAATAATCAAAGCAAATGTTGTTCTACCTATTTCATTTACCTGCTCCGGAGAACTACACAAGGCATGCCAATTCGCTCAGCAGCAGCCACTCCGGATTGGCTTCCAGCAACCAGAACGCACTTGTAAATTGGTACTCCTGCATATTCTGCCCCTGCCCTCAATGCAGCTACAATATTCTGCAAGCTGTTTGCACAAAAAAAAAAAAAATGGTCAGAAGAGGGAAATCGATTTTTTTTTATCAGCTAACAGACAATATACACCACCTAATACACACGTCCGAAACTGCCCTAGTCAGGCTTAAAATCTTTATACCTAATGCCTAAGGTGCCAAAGTATGCTAATAAGATATCTTCAGGAAAGCAGCTTTTTCAAACCAAAAACCTGTTGCTGGCACAGGAATAGGAGAGTAACAGGGAGGCTTTCACTTTGAAAAACGAGTACCACAATATACACTCAGTATTTTTACACTTCCACATTCCGTATCTGACTCATGCCTCAATCTAGAAAGTTTACAATTCGACTCTCAAACGCATTTTCACGAGCAACATCCCAAAAATATAATAAAACCACAAATAGGATGTAACAGTTAAATATCATAATTATTATATTCAATCATAGCTCAAGTGAGCTACAAAGAGTACAATTAGGATGTCAGTTCACCAATGAATGTGGGTCAAATAAATGGCCAGCATGCAAGATGCAAAACTTAGAAAGAAGACTGCTAAAACAAGGAATGCGGGAAAACCTTTCAGTTGAATTATTATTAAGTTCAACTTTCAGCTTCAGCATAGAAGCAACCTCCTCAGCAATTCTCTGTCTCTCAGCAGAAGCTGATTCCAAAGGCAAATAAACCTTCCTGAGCTTTCACCTTAAAATTGTAATGCACATAATTTGCAAGAACAGACCCTCTTTACCTGCTCTGCTCACTTCGTTAGCTAATTGCTCATCCAAACTGGAAGAAACTCCTTTTCCAAACACAAGTTGGCCATAAAAGCTTTGTTTTACCTCGTCATCCCCGACAATCTTAGTCTTTGACATTCTATCAGTTCCCAGCTTTTCAACAATCGATCTAATAAGCAAAAATATTTCCCTTCAATAACTATAGCAGTTATAGAAAAGTCACACAGAAAACATTCAGCCAATAGAAAAGAATCACCACACTGCCAAAATGTGCTACATTCACTACCACGTAAACCTGTCTTTCCATTTGCTGTTAGCTTGTACTGACTTATCTATTCTCCACAATAAAAATCAAGCACTTACAATCTTAAGAGATGAAATAGTTACAGTGCACAACACTCTTCGCACAAAGAATCCTTAAGTAAAATGAAAATTTTTTAAATGTGACATAAGCTACAGTTCCCTAAAAATGCATGAAATACCTTAACACCAAGCAAAATAAACAGATTCCATTAACAAGATCTTCACTTCCCAGGCAACAGTATAGCAGCAATGGCCCAGATGCCAACTTCAATTTATCCAGCTGAGCAGACAAATTACATTTCTCCAAATGTTTTGGATGCTTAAGTAATTACAAAAGATTTTCAGAATCTTTCGTAAAGTCAAAATGTCATGTATAACAACATTATGTAAATCAAATATATCTCAGTTTCCTCTCCTTGATTATCAATATCTATGCACTTACACCATGCATTTCTCAATATTGGGTATATATTGATCCATACTGTTGTTGACATTCACCCTTTATTAACTTCTAAAAAAAGTTATAATCCCCACTTTCCATTTTGTTAACCTCTGATTCACTCCCACTCCCCTCCAAATGTGTCTTGTCACCTGTGTTAAGAAAATTGGAAAAATATGTTGAATATCCCACACTCAGGTCAGGTTCAATGATTAGTAACAAACCTTGCAACTTTTTCCCCACTTATACCATATGCTGTCAAGATAACCACTGGCACGCCTTCCGCACAAGCATCATCAATGAACCTAAGGTCAAGGGTAAACGCCACATCGCAAAAAGTAAGAATAAGATTCACCTTATGACATTACAAGTAAACAAGTAGACAGCAATAGTAAAATGAAAACAAAAGTCAACACAAAGTCACATACAACTCATAGGAGTCAACATACAATCCTTTGAACAAATTTATATTCCTCTTATGAATATCAAAATGCATTTCCTCTGTCTTTTTGAAGTTTGAAAGAAGCAAGCATAAAGTTTAAGGCTTCAATTGCTGGGGCCAATTAGCAATGGTCAGCACTGTCCACTTCCCGATGAGCATGTAAACATGGTCATAGTTACTGGACTAGCTCCAAATATCTGATGATAAAAAGCAGGCAAATGAAAAATCATGTGGAGAAACACAGAGAATCACATGTGAGCGAGAGGAGACTGTTGCCCGTTCCACATACTCAAGACAAAAATAGATTATATTGCGCATATATGACCACTATATCATGTGCATGTGAATATCCTTTTGTAGCATTAGAAGGCCGTACTGCAAAAAGACCAAGATATCTGATTCCTAAATAATTTGATATGATGCCGTAAGCAAAGAAATGGCAACTGGATATATATATATATATATATATATATATATACACACACACAAACACACACATATCATTTCCCAGGTTAGGGGACAAATCAGAATCAATATATATATATATATATATATATACACACACACAAACACACACATATCATTTCCCAGGTTAGGGGACAAATCAGAATCAACTACTCACTCTTCAACACCGGGTCTCAAAGAAAAAGCTTTTGACATGACCAGATCATCCAGTGCATTCTTCTGCAGACAGTTAAGCAACGATTGAGCTACTTCTGAAAGGATAAATATATATTAACTCAAGGTGATTGAAAAAGAAAATCTTATGTTGAAATAAGAATGCCTCTGAAAGGAATCACAAATAAACTAAAAACTTGAATGAAAAGAGAAATGACATTGGAGTAAAATATGACTTAACATCAAAAATGAAAAAAAGAGTACAAAGTTTTGAGGTGGAAATTCAAGCATGCATTATGACACCCATTTCTGCTGGATGTATACTGGAAAAGCTGTAAGAAAGTGTATCTTAACTATAACATCCAGATAACTAGAAAGTAAATTTGTTATCGACCTGAATATTGTTCATGAAGATTTTCTACAGGTCTGGGTCTAAGCAAATAATCGAGAGGTGGGTGCAAGACCAAATCATCGACATAATCAGATTGCTTTTATTTGTACCTTCTCTCGGAGAACATTCTTCATAAAAGTCCCCTTCTCATTTGTCGCAACTGAGGTGGGCCAACCAATCTGCAATAGGAGCAGACAGTAGAAATTAGCTTAAGGCCATGAGAGGCGAACAGCTGTATTAAAGGAGTGAAATCAATCACATTTGGTATGCTTAAAAGATAAATGAAGAAGCTCACCCTATTAAAATACAAAATTAACATCCTTTCCTCATCACCAGCACATTTCCTGACCATTAAGGAACAAGACATTATAAATTGATGAGACAGTAAGTGATTGCATTCGCATAGACAACATTTATTTGCACTAATTCATAGCTCGTCGGATCTGAAAAAATTACTCCTTAGGTTATGCAGCAGGACAGAGAGACAAGGCAGGTCGGGAAATGCTTGAATTTAAATGGATAAGCATGCAGCAAACAAAATCGGATCATGGGGATATACTTCAAACTTAGAGAACCACTTCTGTAAATATTTGGCGTATCACCTCACCTTACAAGGTCCATATAAACTGGTTCAGTCCAATTCGCACAGTCTAATCCCAGCTTTCTAAATGCTGAAATTGTCAAATGAAGCAATGTCAGACTACACTTGAAAGGAAGTAAATCAAAGTCAAACAGACAAACTAACAATCTAAGTTAAAAGGAAAAATAATTTTAAGGCATATGTCATACCTACATTAAAAGCTTGCCGATTACCTAGGCGATAAACATCCATTAAAACCCTGACAAAAGAAAAACTCATAAGAGAAACCATAAATATAACATTCTATAAGTATCTACAAGGAACTCAGACGGGTGCTTCCCAAAGCAAACTTTTCATATAAATTTTAAAGGATCTAATCTATAACACCCCGCACCTTTCATTTTGTGCATTGTATTCGACTAAGAGTTTTTCCTGATCGAAAATTGCAAAACACCTAGAATGTTCTACAAGATTCAATAAAGAATAACATCTAACATTGGTCACATTTTCCTGGCAAGAAGACCCAACTCCGTGCCACTTCTAATCAAGCATTCTAGCTTAGCCCAATAAAATTGTCGTAATGAAACCACCAGGAAGTAACCTTAGATTTGGTTGAAACCACCGAAAAGCAGCTAACAGAATGTTGCCGAAAACTTAAACTCAGAAATCTTGAATATTTCCATACGGGAAACACCACGGTCAAGATACTACCAGAAGTTGAAGAAGAAGAAAACATAGATAAAGTAGCTAGATTAAATACTGAAAAACGTTAAAACAAAAAATTGCAAAAGGCGCAGAGCGAAATAAGAAAATGACAAGAATGGGAAGGAAAAAATTACAGACCTTTCAACTTCAAGCAAAAGGGCGAATTTCTGAGATGGGTTACTTTCAGGAGTATCTTGTAAGGAGGCACTACCAATGAAGCGATCAGACTGTAACCTCTTGTTGAATTTGCTGGTGAAACTGTAAAAATGACAAATTGTTGGAGAAGCGAGTAGAGAATTACTACTACATAAACGCTTGGCATAGACGTGATGGGGCAGTTTTGCAGTAGTGCTAGTGGAGTGTGTGATAGTGGTGTTGGCGGTTGTGGTGGCGCCGCCGCAAAGGCGGAGTGCGTATGAAATGGGATATGTAGCGGTTTCCATAAGGCGAATGTCTGAATTTTTTTGATTTTATATTTTTTGGTTTTGTTTTGTTCTCAAGGAGCGCGGCTTGCTGACGCAAAGAATGAAGAGAAGATCTTCTGGAATTCAGGATCTTAATTAAGTATGGAGCTTTTGATTTATGGTGAAAACATCCCTAAAACTTTTGATATTATCCAATTACAATAAGGGTCCAATCCTCATTCACTATATTATTATTCACTTGTATATGCACATTTTAACTAATATTTAACTATTCACCTGCCCATAAGTTAAAGGACAAACGTATATTGATCATGTTTTTTTAATAATAATAATAATAATAATGTGTTATCTATCCCTCCTAAGCACACAAAAACATATTTAAAAATGAGAAATTAAATGATATTTGGAAATCATTGCGAGATTGAGAACATCTAATGCTAGATAAACGGAGCAGAAATTCAACTTCAACATCAATGTGATGCATATAGTGTACTCGTTCGGGCAAAGACCAAGTTATTGGGAGCATTAGAGGAGTATACTTTCTTTCAAACGATCAATTAACAACCAAGTGTTTTTAGCCTGTTTGTTTGTGTAAATTTTTTCCAGTTCCCCCCTTTCTGCTTAATTTTTATTTTCAAGAAAACTGCAAGTAACAAATTATGATGGGAGTAAGCAATAATAGATATTTGTTTCGAAATGAATTGAAGCTATGAGAATGGATTCATCCATCTGGATCTGATCAGCATTTGATCAAGTCTGAAATGTTACAATTTGGATAAAACTTAGTGGCAAAGGATGAGAGGTTTCATAATTCAGCGTTAAGGTGTAAATTTTCCACCATTATCACTCATCTGTGCTTCCAAGGAATTGTGATCAATTATGAGCATCATCATATCATGTGCTTTTCCCAGACGATATCTAAACTAATATTAATAGTGTGTTATAAGAATATCCAGCTCCAGGGAGAGGGCCCTTTTTCTATTCTTGTCCTAGGTCATTTGAAATTGAATTTTTTCATCATTTCCTCTACTGATAATATATATGTATATATATCCACGCAAAGAAAAGCCGAAATTAAAGGTTTGACATGAACAACTGCTGCAAAGAGTTAGGGGTGGGGGAGGTTCCAATTAAATAAAAACAAAAGCATAGAGGGGCACAAGATACAGTTTACAGGTATTAATTAAATACAAGAATTTGTCCATTCTTCCTCTCTATCCATACAAATTAGAGACATCTCTGATCATCCTCCTCCGTCCTCCCTTTTTCATTTCTCTTCATTGCTGTGCGTACGTACCTACCTAATATATATACAACAAGAAGAAACCAAAAATTTTATGCATCAAAAAAGGCGGCTGCAGGTAGTTTAAATGCCACAGTATAATAATAATACTAGTAGAGGCAGCTACCTGATTTAGACATTGGGATCAATGAGCTCCCCATTCAAGTACTCTCTGTAGGCAGCAACCGGCCAGCTGAAGCCTCTCCAGATAAGCCTGTTAGCCAATGGAACATCGATGATAATCTCCTTCTGGGTCGGCTTCTTGTCGTCCCTGATTGCGATCAAATAGCTCCTTCCAGCCCACCCGATCCATCCCGCAATGTACAAGAACAAGATCCCTGGAGTGATGAACTCACCCCAGTGTCTCTGATCACCGCTCACTATCAAGTGGGGCAACCCGTCCGATCCACACAACAGCCCTTGCTTCCCATAATTCTCAAACCTAGGATCATGCATTCATCACCAGCAAAGTTTAGTTTAGCAGGCAAATTGATATATATATCTTCAAGTTTCTGGTATGGAAAAGAAAGAGTGAATGAGAAATATATATTCACCTGCGCTTGGTCTTCTCAACGGTGGCCTTGATGGCGAGAGCAGGAGCGCTGTCGGGGGCATAGAGCTTGAGGGAAGACTCGAGCTTCTTGATCTCCTGCTTCTCCCGCTTGGCGAACTGCTTTGAGTCTTTGCAGGGGGTGAGGCCAGATATATCAGCTGAGGCTGGCAGCACAGGGGCGGACAAAATGATGGAGGAGATAGCAAGGGCTGCGGAAAATGCCTTGAGTTGAGAAGAAGGAGAAGAGGAGTGGTGGTGGTGGTCGGAGGGAGAATTTGCCTGGCATACTATGGTGGTGGGTGCAGGCCTTGATTTGGTGGATAGGGGAGAGCCAAATCTGGGTGCTGAAATGGGTTTAGAGAGATTTGTGGGGATTGTGAGCGACATTTTGGTGTAGCTCCTTTGCTTTTTCTTGGATTACTATGGGTTTTGGTTTGAAGAGTTAAAAGGAGCGGTGAGGAAGATGAAGGATGGAGAGATGAGTTTTAGATTTGGGAGGTTGAGAGATTCTAGTGGTTGTGAGGGAGGATAAGGGGATGAGTTGGATGGGGGGGATTGGGTGTGGTTTAGTGTTGTTCAGATTCTCCTCTATCCAATCTATCCTTCACTCACTATATGTGCAAGACTACAGCTCAGCTTAACAAATCCTCTTCTTTCCCAGGTGGACTGCGATGTACATGTACCCGAGGGTATATATGTCCACAATATTAATGTAGTGCGTATTTACTTCTTCTTGGGCATCTCCTTATATACTTAGTGTTTTGATGCTGTATATGGATTATTATTCACAGTTATGCACATCAACATAAGATTGATATATATCTTGGTAGCTAGCTGTGGTCTAGTCAGTAGTCACCATCATTATTACTTCATGCACAAGAATTACTTGTGTTTTGCATCCTTTTTCAATAATTAAGCAGCCTACGTACAATCAAATAAACAACCACCAATCTCAAAAAAGCAAACACAAGTATATTTTTCTCCACTCTCAAGCCCAACATCCTATGCCTAGTTGAACCAATTCCTCAACTGCCACCCAATCAGTAATTTCCCGTGGAGATCAGCATCATCATCAAAATTAATAAATGGGATGCTAATTTTACTCCTTTCATACATATATAATGTACGTATTAATTGGTTGGGAAAATTGCAATTTTCATTCTCTCAATTACGGCTGAAATTTTCAGTCATGTCCAAATTTGGTCCTGTAATTTTAAAAATTGTGACTATTTTAATTCTTTTTTGTCAAAAATTTCCACGTCATCAACCATATCAATACCTAAAGTGGGACTTCCCACGAATTTGATAACATGGCAATCCAACATTTATTTCAGGTAAATGAATCAGCAAAAAATAGATTACAACCTGAAAAAATTGGCATATCGTCAAGTCTTTTCAAGTTGTATTTTTCTTTTCGCCAAATCACTTCTTTAAGAAAAATATTGGACTATCACATTATTAAATTCGCTGACAGCTTTAATTTAGGGGCTAATATGATTGATGATATAGAATTTTTCAACCAAATTAAACAAAAATGACTAAAATTATCACATTCTTAAGTTACATGACCAAAATTATGAACTTGTATTTAAATATAATAAAAATACTACTCTCCCTACTTTACAAGATGAAATTACATTTTTCCCTAATTTTTAGTTTGTCCATCAATACATATATATACCCTTGATCATAATCATCAACATGGTGTTTCTCCATGGATATATATTAATCATGTGACAGAGAGTCGGTGGTGTATCCTTTAGCATTTCAATGCGCTGAACAGATGATGAACAGTGCAGAACCTAACACTACCGAAAAATAAAAAACAACTATTGCCTACAATTTTAATAATTATGAGCTAAAAATTGTGATAAATAATTTTTATTGACCATAATTAAATAAAATTGATACAAAAATATGGACTTTCCACAAAAAATTTTCATGATACAAATTGATTATTTAGAAAATGTAATATATGTGTCGTGTGATTTATTCTACTATTATTACATGATAACTTTAAAACTTGGATAATTTAAAATCGAAGCTAATAAAGGTGACATATGAATTGTTTAGTGAATAGGGTGGAATAAATTGATGGTGGACATTATATCCGTAGTGGTAATTATAGAATCTTGGAAGAATTGGAGGGCAGTTGAGATGAAGGCTTTCTCTACCAGGAAATGTGATCATTATGAAGATGATGATGATATAGGTGGTATATGGCCTCTATTTTCCCTTGCAACCAAAACTAGTAGTAGCTAGTGGGATATTCCTTCATGTAATCATATCTTATCTTGCACCACTCCAATTTCTATCAAATAAACAATCGACGCTGTCCACACATTTGACTTAATTAATTATCAAAAAGTTAAAATATTGTAGCTAGCTAATTGAGTAACTTAGGAATTATATGCATATATGGTTGGTTAATTTAAGCATTAAATTGAGGGCAAATTAAGCAATATTATTAACGTCTCATGCCTCCAATTCATCCAAACAGCTTGGGGGGCCGGGTTCATATCCACCTGCGTACCTAGCTAGTCTAAGGAATTCATAAATCGATGCATGCAGGGCTTCATTAATTGGTTAGAGTTATAATTATGTGTGGCCGGCGATCTCTGCTTAGATATATATACGTTATACGTACGTAGGTTAATTTACAATTGTTTATCATGTCCGTAGTCCATCCAAGAATTTCTCCAATTATATATATATAATAACTAATCTGGTGAAGCTAGCTAGCTACTGCAGGATCAACATATATATACATATACAATTCTGTAACACAAATTTGAAGCTTCATGCTACTCTATATACGCTTGCATGCCCACTTTCTGCTGGTGTTGGCTGCAGCTAATTAATAATTTAATTTCATCAAATATTATCATCTACATACGTACGAGTACGTAATTCTTCAGGTTTTGATTTGTGTTAATTACGGAGATGGAGGTTTGGAGTTTTCATCATCAGTTCCAGACTGGAAAAACTTAATTCAGACATAAACCATACAAACACAATAATAAGTTAATTAATTTTAAGGGGCAGGAATTAATATTGCCAAATAATTAAGCAGTTTTACACTGCCACCACCACCACCATATATATATATATATCCTGAAACTTTTTTCGTCTTAACTTACCAATTTATAATGTTCCAACTTAATAGTTACGAGCCTTATAAAGTAAAGCAAGCTCTTCAAAATATATAACTGGAGGATTTAGGGTTTGCAGAATGGAGTAGGCACGTAGTATGAAATAATTAATTAATACAAATATATATTTTTATATGATGGGAGTTCCGTACTGATCAAGGTAACAAATTAAGTAAAATTAATCAGCAGCTCATTAATTATTTGATCCATGCATTACTGACGACGCTAACTATATTATATCTTTGATGAGAATAATGCTATATAGCTGATGAAATCATCAAAACCTTTACAAGATATAACTGACTGCAGTATTCATGGAACATATAAACATAATATGATGACAATTAATTAATAATATGTAGTAGCTAGTACTCTCTCTCTCTCTCTCTCTCTCTCTCTATATATATATATATATATATATATTCTGGCAGCAAGCAGGCAGGCAGGCAGGCAGGCAGGCTGGCTAATTAAGTACGTACCCCTCTCCGGCTCAGAAACTTGTGCGCTTTCCAGCCCAAGAACAGAAGAAGCTTCTTAATTTTCAGTTTTCACTTTACTTACCTAAACAGCATGCAATTAATAATAATTAATCCTACTCATCAGTAAACTACGTCCGCCTTCTTCCTACTTTCGTCCATTATTATTCAGAAAATATATAACTTGATCACCACCACCACCACTACTACTTTTAGTTCATCATCATCATAATTAACCAGAAAATCATTGACTGCGTGAGTGCTTAAGCTTTCTAATAATACATAATTGATCATTAAGAACAGATAAAAGGAATAATGAGTGAATTACTACTCCTGGCACCAGACGATGCCGCCATCATCACTCCTCCGTTTGTCTTCACAACATCCTCCTCCTCCTCCTCATCGCCTTCCAAAACCGCTCCTTGTTTCTGTGGTTTCTTGCGCTTTTTCTTCTCGTATGCAATTCCCCTCGCCTTCGCCTGCGTGTCCCTCACCTCCCTCAGATACAACCTCACAGCCCGTGCCCCAAAGGGGTTCGCCTCCGGCCTCCCACCGTTCTCTTCAAAGGCCGCGCGCAGCCGCCCAACTAGCGCGTCCAGGCTGCCCCACGCCTGCTTCAGCGGGCAAGGGCAGGGGGCCGGCGGATGAGGGTGGCCGAAGAATGGACAGCTGATGTTATGCACTTTGGTCTTGCCGAATTGGTCGAGGTAGCGGAGGAATTCCAGTATGTGTGCGCCGCTGCAACGAGAAAGTAGAAGCGGTGGCTTGTGGTTCTTGAGGTACTGACCAAAGGTGTTCCAGTCACGGCGCTTCTGGGACTCGTAGCGGCTGAGGGAGGGAGCCGTTTTTTGGCTACCAATGCTGTTTTCTGAAGTGGGACTGCTGCCGTTGTTGCTGGAATTGCAGTGACTAACTATGGCGGAAGCTGCAGACATGATGGATCTTGATTAATATTTATATAGTTTAGTAGTTGTTATAGATTGATCAGCTACCCCAGTTAGCAGCCATGCATCATCATCATCAGTTCTTTAGCGGAGGCAAGAAATTAGGTTGAGGTAAAGGGTTGTTGATGAGGTGATGGATGGGATGGGTAGCAAGGTGCATGTGGGATTTTGCTGAAATTGGGTATGGGAAAACAAAACTAGTGTTAATAAGTGAAAAAGGGAAGCATAAGGGATGGAGAATAAGCAGAAAGGTTAGGGAGTAAAATATGGGTGTGATGGAGGGAGGAGGGAGGAGTGAATGTAGAAAATATATAAAGGTAAGAAGAAAGAGAGGACAATAATTGAATTACTAATATTTTTGGGAAAAAAAAGAAAAAGGAGAGAGAGAGTTATGATGAAGGGGAAGAGGGTAGGAGACAAGAGAGGGCCCCCTGCATAAACCACCACGTAGAGACGTGATGACAGTTTGAAAATCACTTCAACCTGTCTTTTCACCTTACCTCTTTTTTTGGTTTTTCTTTCCGGAAAATTCCAAACAGTTGTTGCAGTGTTGGGTTGCATCAGATTCACTATCCTTTTTAACTTTTGGCTTCTTTCTCTGGTAAATTCTTGCTGCCACTCCTTTGACCATTCTTCCTCTTGTCATCTGCTTACTTGCCTATTTTTCATTTTTATTTATCTATATAAAATATTACTTGTTATATAAATAATACTAGATGCTATAATACATAGAAAGATTGGTGAGTGTGGTTGGAGCAGATGAAGATAAAAAGAAATGGTAAATTTAGAGTTGAGTTCATAAACATGCATGATATATAAAAAGTAATGAATCCAGGGGTGAAGCGTCAAAAAGAATAAATAAATATATGATAAAAGGTTTAGGTAATTGAAGTGGTACGTAGTGCTCTAAAAATACCACTAGTGCTGCACTATTTTGAGTCAAACAAAATGAAACTAGTAGTGGACCTTTGATTTCATTCAAGAATATGTGTGTATATTAGGGGTTGATTGTAATGTAAAGTGTTGAGAAGACAGAAGAGTTTGGTGGAGTGGTGGGTATTATTAATTATTCTACAAAAATAAAAATTTAAAAAAATGGATGGGGAAGAAGTAGTAGTAGTAGTAGTAGTAGTAGTGGTGGTGAGGGGGATAAGGAAGGTTACATCTTGTCAAGGGGTCAGATCAGAGGTAGAGCTCTACTGCTGCTATCCCCTTTCTTTTCTTCTTTGTTTTTGGTTCAGTATTCCGTTTCCCATGTGCCACAACACAACCCCAATTCCTCAATTATTACTTGTGCACAACAACGTTACTCTCATCTCATGTACATGGTATGTGATGATGATGTATCCTAATCAACAAATACATATCATAACTCCTTTGCTCTGCTCTCCAACTTCACAGCCTCTTTCTTGAATACACAAATTCCACACCCCAAATCCATACCACCATAACTCCAATAATCTCTGAATGGGGTGTTCTTAATTAAGCATCATCATCTTTTTCTTCTCGGTCGTTGGTGTTAATTTCTTTATCTGTTTCTTCTTTATATGATGATGAGTGAAGGCTTGTAAGAAAGAATATATTGCTGCCAGGGTGCGTGCCCATAAAAGTTCATTTCCTAAATTGTAGGCCTGCTGCTGATTATGCACCCATCCATCCAACCAACATCAAGACTCAATTCATCCATCTCCAACAAATTAAGCTACACTCGTGCACACAGACTATAACCATCAACTAGTAAACTATGGCCAGGGAGTTCAGTTCTTTGATTTGTAACAGGGGGCTGTGTCGAGTTTTGAATGGATATTAAAGACGGCAATTCATTCACCTTTTCGTCCGGATTCAAGACATGACATTTCAAGCAGAATGCTTATGCTCTGGCATTCGTACACATCACAAATAAAAAACTAGAAAATGAGCAAGTGAAATTGGAGATGCGGGGTATCGATCCCCGTACCTCTCGCATGCTAAGCGAGCGCTCTACCATCTGAGCTACATCCCCTGCTCATGTAGGATGAAGAGATGTTCGTTCTCTTTTCCTTTCATGCTATTCGCTTTCTCGCCAGTAGAAAAAGGAAAATGGTTTAAAACCAAACTAGTTTAGATGTGCTTGTTTGAACGAATTGATGTGAAATGATTAAACCAACAATGATTTAATTGTAGACAACAGAAGGGTTAGGTGTATGGTGTATGGTGTATGACCTAAAGACCCGAAACTAGTTATTTAATTTGAGTGGAGGGTGGGCTAATGATGATGATGATAGAGTCGGATGGGTAGACCTTTCTGTGGCTCCGGCATCATATCTCCTTCAACCTTCTCATTCGGATCTATCACTTCCCACTTGTAATTCTTCACTACGTTATGAAGGAAAGCCAATATTGCGAGGCGGGCATACTCTTTTCCAGGGCACATTCTTGGCCCTCCTCCAAATGGTACATAAGTGTATGGAGGAGGTGCTTCTCCTTCATCATACCTTGACGGATTAAATGTTTCTGGCTCCCTGAAATACTCTGGATTCTTGTTTGTGGTGCTCACTGTCCAATAAACCTGCATACATTACCATTTACATACATGCATTATTAATTCTTCCTCTCATATTAGAACTAGCCAGGATTTGATTTGCTAGAACTAGTCGTAGATGTTAGGTGTGTGATTGTTCACCTTCCAGCCCTTTGGAATTGTGTAACCAGCATAACTGATTTCTGTCAAAACTTCTCTGAAAGTTCCCTGGAGAGGGGGTACCATTCTCATTGTCTCACATATCACGTTCCAAGAGTACTTCATTTTTGCCATGTCTTCCCATCCTAACAATTCCCCTGCCTCTTTGGACGCCGCAATCTCCATTTGCTCTGCACACACATTCCCAAAAATACCATTTCAGCGAATGCACAATTCAACAACATTCAACTCCATCTGTTTCGGATCTCCCCCTTCCCCCGACTATAACACAACACACACTGAAAATGAAAATTAGTCGGTCCTTACCTGCTCTAACTTTTTCATAGATTTCTGAACTTTGCCCAACATATTTCATCAAGAAAGTAATGGTTGTAGCAACAGTGCTGTACCCAGCTGTTAACAACCCCATAATCTTGTCAGCAATTTCAGCTTCGGGCATGGATTTCCCACTCGAGTCCCTAATAGCAATCATGTGCGACAAAATATCTTGCAACGGGGCACCAGATGCCATGCCCTGTTTCTTTTCCGTGATAACACTTAACAACTCCTTTCTAATCGCAGCAGCCGCCTTATTGGCACGATAGAAGATAGTACCCGGGACGTTAAGCATGATGGAGTGCATACCCACAGTAACGTCGTCAAAGTATTTCACAAGGCGTGCTATGCGCTCTGGATTATTAATGCCTAGAAAAAATTGGCAGGCAAGAGATAGTGTAATAGTTTTCGCAAGAGGGTAAACTTCCACCACGCTTTTTCCGGCACAATGTTCTTGCAATTGCTGCTGCGTGACGACATCCATTTTTGCCAAGAACCGCATCAGGGCTTCGGGTTTCAAGAACCCGGGTTGACGGATTGCTTTAGCCTCGTCTGAGCTTTGGGTTTGAGATGGAGGCGCCAGAGAAGCCGCCGCCGCCTTGTTTTGGTAGGAGCGGAAGAGGTGTTGCATGGGGTGGGGGCGGAATGCGGTGAAGTACTTGTGCTCGTTAGAGAAGAGGAACTTATGGCCGTTGGGGCCACAAATGACAGCGGTTTTCTCTCCAAGGATTTTGGTCTTGAAGATATCCGGTGAGTATTTCTTCATCCTGTCGCCGACAAAATTTTCCGGCTTGCCAAACAAGAATTCAATGGTTTCTCCGATGATGGGCCAGCCGAAGGTGCCCGGCGGAAGGTTGGGGTCGCTGGCAGAGCGGCGACTGGTGATGAATAAAATAGTGAGTGCAACAAGGGCCATAGAAAGAAGTAGAGAAAAGAGTTCCATAGCTGATGAATACAGATGAGCTCTTTGTATTTTGTAGTTGGGAGAAAATGGAGAAGACAGGAATGAGATTGGTGAAGGGCAATGGAGTAAGTGTGTTTTATTTTTATAGGGGTGGGGAAGGGAATTAAGATGCATATTTTCACACTCGCTGGTCACTGCTTTCCATTGTAATTTGCCGTATAATAATAATACAATTGAAATCAGAGTTGAATTTGGTCTGTCTCCAACGTTGCAAGAATAATATTATATTTTATATTGTGCCCGTCAAAATTGAACAGCCAATAGAGTAAAAGTATAGTATTGTTGTGATACATAATTTTGAGGACACCCTTTTTTCCTTCCTTTTTAGTCGGCAATGGAATGCCAAGCCCCTTAATTGGGATTATGCTCTTCATACTCATACTTAGACCCTTGCTTATTTTAATACTATTAAAATAAATCGCACAATCATTGCAGTTATAAAATTACGAAATTTTAAAAATAATATAAGTTGTCATCCCCATTTATTTTTTTCTTAAAGTAGACATTTGACCACCTTATCCAATGACTAAATTATTTTTTATTTCCTTTTTACCTTGTTTTTTTTTAACTGATAATTATGTACAATTATGTATTTTTTTATTAATATTTTATTTGCAATTAATATTTTTAACTTTGCATTGAAGTTTGTTTAACTTTTTAATTCATTTGTAATATATATTATAATATCTTTTTCTTTGTTAGAAAAAAAAGGGCTTAAAGCATTTGATAAGTAATGTAGTACATAACAACAATATAAAATATATATCAAACATTTTCTATCCAATTCATAACCAAATAATTAGGTAGACTTTTGAATGTAGCATAGGTAGGTCAAAAAATGTATGCATGCAACATACCATTTTAACTATAAATATGTCAAAACATTTATGTTTTCAACTTTCTGTAAAATTTAAAATGTGATTTTGGAATCACATCTGATCTGGGTCAAAGATCAAGGTCGTCTCAAGTACCGTCCAGGTCATAAGTGATTGAAAATTCGTCCAGGTCACAAGTGATTGAAAATTTGAAAATGAAAGAGATCGAATCCTAATAAAATTTCTTTGGTGCTTAAATCAATTTGCAAGATTAGTGTGAGAGTAATAAATGACATACTGTGGCCCAAAATAATTGTTAAAGTATCTTACAAGCACCGAGCCTACATTTTCAATTTATTTCCAGTATAAGCTATTTATCTTTCAGCAGTGAAGCATGAGCGACAAGAAACTATTAGCTTACAACTCAGAAATAGATGAGGCACTCAAGGATTGACATTTCCATTTACGTTGAAAATGCAGCATCCAGCTGAAGTCTTATTTCACATGTACATCGACCATAGATAACCATTCTAGAATGGGGAGAATTCAGCCGAGTTATTTAATTTTTTATTATAAAAAAAAGAAAATTTATATTAATATATTTTTTTAAATATATTAATAATAATATAACGAGTAGCGATTCGATTAAAAAAAAAAATTTTTTAAAAAAAAGTCCCAAGTCGGGACTTGGAATCCCGACTTCAAGACGGTATTCCAAATACCGACTCCAAGTGTAATTTTTTTTTGTTTTTTATGAAATTTTGTTAATTAATTATATAATTTTGTTTAATAATGTATAATTAATATATTAAAGTTTAAAAAATTATAATATTAAAACTGTATTAATATAAAAAATTATAATTAAATGTACAAATATAATATGTATATTTTTTTGTATAGTTGTAAAAAATACAATGAAGTATACAATTATTCTTGACAATCCAATACTAGTACATCTGATTGTGTAAAAGAATTTCTTTGTTAGATTTGTTGCATTGCACGCGTTTGCGCCCAATCCATCTCCTTGTGAATAATTTATAAAATTATATTATTGGCTATTTATATTAATGTTCAATTAAACATCCCATTTGATATAAAAATCGTATAATTAGTTAATTAAATTATTAGATTTGTTATATTTAACCACATGCGTAATTCAGCTGGTAAAGATAGTTAAATAACTCGAATTCAGCCACTACTTGAAAGGTCTTCATTTAATGACGTTACTTTGATTTTTAGTCGCTTCCGCTCTCTTTAAAACGTGAAATCTCATAAAATAAAATATTAACCCTTGCGGGAAGGACGAAAAAGCTCACACCGAATCTATTCAAGTTCCCATTACCCATACATGGTTCAGAAGTACAGACAAACAGGCATGTCTTGGACTCCATGTCAAACAGGCAAAAACCAAAAAGCCTGTGGAAATACAACAACTCAGAAGAGAAGCAGCACGAAAGGAAATCTGCCGACATCTCAAATCGAAAATTAAAATTCTTGGCTGCATATAAGATGTGAACCAACACTGGTTTTTCCAAGTATATAATACACACATGATTTAAATGGCGGATGCAAAACTGGAGAACACGCTATTCCTTTTATTCTTCGCAAAGCAAAAAAATGAAACAGAAATAATACAGAAAACAGCTACAAAAAGAATAAATTCAAGCTATCCTATAAGAAACAGGCATCCATGGATTGTCATTATGATATCGCAATTGAAGATGATAGTGTTGACCCCTGGAAAAATTAGAAAAATTATGTCAGAAACAAAAGGGGTCCATGAATAGGTACAACTATTCTATTCCTTTTCCTGATAATGTCGTGTACAAACACATACAACTTGAAGATTGAATAATTTTCTGTTTTGGCACATTGACATTTGGTGCATTGACATAAAGCAAGATGTTCAGATTTACAACAAATTATTAGGTGTTGAGGTAGTTGCATTTTCAAATGCAGCTAAATCTAACTTGTCGTATGCAGCTTTCCATTAGATCTTACCTCATTTGAAGGACACCAACTTGATCAAGCCTCCATACTGAAATTTGACTCAGTCAGTCTTCATCCAATTATCTTTACCAGCTTCTTCCCAAAAGAATCTATTCACTATGTTCAGAGCCAACATTTTGTGCCAGGAATTCATCAAGCAGCCCCCAGTTTTGTGGACCAGATTTACTCGAATTATCAGAAGGCAATGCTCTGATGCACCCAAGTATATGCTGGATATCGCAATGAAGACTGGGATAGGATAACACAAAAAATTAGATAACACAAGTCTCCCCCCACCCCCCCAAAAAAAAAAGAAAAAAGAAAAACCGACAAACACACACTTCATGAAACTAAAATGCTCCTCTAAGCACCCTGACAGAAACACATATAGTAAGAAGGGAAAGGAACACTCTTACCCCAAGTCCCAAGTTATGCCAATTAATAACAAATTCATACATGCATTATTTCAAATATTATGATTTTAAATACTTGCAATTTGATAATACTCAATCATAATGAAACTTGCTATTGGTCAAAGTATTTGCAAGAGCATATCTGTGATCAATGACAAAAGTGAGCAGCAAAATGCTTTTTCCCCTTAAATAACGGTAGCTGGATAAAATTTAAGTACCTGCTTTTTGCTTGCGGAGTGCTTATCTCTAACCGTGAAAATGCATCAGAAATTTGAGTGTGCAGAATTACAACCACTTGCCTGCAGTAGCATGCAAAGCAGGTAGTAAACAGCAGAACAGGAAATAATTTTTCACAAGTGATTAACTTCTGCCTAGTTCCGCATGCAGACACACAATCAACATAGATCATTGCAGCCACCAAAGCTTATTTCCAACAATGTGCATGAGCCAGCAGATGGGCAATCTAATGCAGAAAGATGTACATGAAAACAGTCTTGAGTGAAGAGCAGAACATTCGTAAGAGGTGGATATAATAGAGTCAAATATTGACATGCAGTAAAGCAACAGACTAAAGGCATATAGTTCACATACAATCATAAACAAAACCATATTGGATTACCCTTCAAACTATCTTGTATTTCTAGGTTACTCTAGGATCTTGCCTTTCAAACTAAATGGACATCCATCACTCTCAAAATTTGAAGAAAAACATTTTAAAGTTTTACCTCTACTCTCATTTTACAAAGGGAAATAACCAGACGAAAGGAGAAGTCTCATATGCAAGTCATGCTTGGTCTTGCATAACAAACACAAACAACAGAAAAACAAATAAAATAAAGAAAAAGGGCCCGGCACACTTGACTTCTGGTGATGAATATTACCCAAAAATTGCTTGAACATCCTCCTCAAGCAGGTGTTTAGATAACGTACGCAGAAGGTATCCAACCTCCTGTGCCACCAAATAGAAGCAGCATCAGTGCACAAGATATATATTTTACTTAAGACCAGAATGAACACAACATCCACAAACCCAAAAGGGGAAGAAAATCTTTATTCATTATCTCACAAGGAAAAATCAGGGTCCACGGGGACAAGAATGACATATCTTTCCTACACTAGCAACGAGCATCATATTATAAAGACCTTGGTTTTCTACCTTGGTGAGAGACCGAGCAAACTGACTAGGCTGTTCAGTGTCCTCGGATCTATTCCACCCCTCAACAATTTGTGGCAAGCTACGTAGATGAACCAATAATCTTTCTCTCATTATCTGAACCAGCTTGGAATGAATCTCATCACGGTGATTTTTATAATCCTAACACAGAAACAAGCACAACTGTCATAAAGTACACAGAAGTAAAGCAGGTAACATGTGTATACTCGTTATTTTCCTGGGGGTGATTGAAACAATTAAAGATGACAGAATTTCAAGTAAAGTTTCCTGGTATAAACACATCAGTAGAAACAGTCTGCTTCCATGTTTTCTCTTTTGATTTTCTTAAGCTTTTTGACATCTTTATTTCAGTATGAAAAGATTAAGAAAAGGGATGTACATAACTGTGCATAATCAAATAAAATACGCACGTATTTACAGTTCAGGAAATTATTGCTTCGACTATTAACCATTCTAAAAAATGGTGATTTCAAATGTATTTTCCTTCCCTTAAACATGGCAACGAACTTTTACTTGTTTTCTCTTTTTCTTTTTTCCAGACAGCCCATAAAATCCAAATATGGCCTCAGAAAATGAGAACGGAAAAATATATCATTATTTGGATCAAAAGGAACAGCATATTCCATTTGTACAACCATTTCTTCAGTATGACAGCTGTCAGGGTGAATGACAAGACAAGTCGTGACCCAGATTATCAGGGAACCCATTAGATGTGATGTCCCTCACGGTAACTCCCCTACTCTCCTACCATGTCGCACATAATGCATAATGCTCGGCCATATGCATTTTAGAGTAGATAAAACGTTGAGATTGTCTATGTAAACAATATTTTTTGGCCAAAAATTCTCTTACAGTTGCTACTCGGTCGAGCTCTGACTGCAACAGCCCTTTATACGTCTCCGGCACTTTGAGCAAGAGAACTCTCCTAATTTCTTGATATAGCCATGAAAAACATCAAGTAATTAGAAAGCCTCCAACTAACATTATCTAACCAACACAGAAAAAAGATAAGAACAAATAAATGCAAATTTTAACTCAAGGATACAGTTAAAATACATCTGAGATTGCTAGTCAAATTGATGCCATAATTGAGATGAATAAGCTTACCACTATAGAGCTGAGTTATAAATCCAAACCTAAAGATGGAATAAAGAGTGATGCATACGCAGTCTACTGATAAAAATTGAAGCACATAAATGTATATAAAATGCAGATATCTTCAGATGCAATTACAGTTACAGTCTAGAAGTTTTGGTTAGCAAGGACCCAAGGCTACATCTCCTGGTCAGACTTTTCAGATTTACAATCTTGATTAACCCTTGTTCCCTGGATCCAAACAATTAGGTGGAAATGCACTTTACACCTACAAAACAATGCTAGTAAATGTAACACATACCAGGTATGATGGCATACGTGAAACTTATGACTTGACTTGCCATAGCCAAGTGTCTAGCAGTAATCGATCTCAAACCAGACACCTGTAGTCAATTAGAATTACCCAAGGGTAAAACAAACAACCAATTAGGAAGTTCGCTAACAAGTAAGATGTCAAAATTTGGATCAAACAGAATCACTTATACATGTTTGCAAAGATTGTAAAATATACAATTGAGTAATCTTCTCACCCACTAGAAAAGGTTAATTGCCAAAAATCTATTCCCACTTTAAATTTTGTTCCTATGTCTCTCCTAAAGAAAAAGTCAACCTAAATCAGCATTTCAAAAAAAATCTTTGTATGTTTTTTATGGTCCCAAGAATTCATAAATTCTACATCTAATTGAACACAACATGCAACTGATCAAAGAAGCACTAGTATGCAAGCGAAACCTACTTTTAAGACCATGGTACAGAAAAATAGATACTTCAAGGGTAAGATAGAAAATCAACTCCCGAACAGTTCTTTAAATACTAACCTGTAAAGCATTCGCTCCAAGAACAAGATGAGCAGTCCTTGAATTGAATAATTTCAAGATCTCAGCGACACGATGAACTATTTCAGCAGATAGCGCGGGCAAACAATTGCTCATATCTATGTAGTCTGACATCATCTTCACCAAATATAAGCCACTGAAGCAGCAAAGACGAAAAGGTAAAATTTACATCAAAAGAATAGCAAAGCTACCAGCAGGATGTTAAAGTCTTAGAAAGAGAAAAGAAGTCTTCGTAACGATAAAATCAACCCTTCAGCCGATGAATGGACAACCAAAACATAGAATAAACAAGTCTTGGCCAAAGTACTCAGCCAAATAGGAAAAGGCAGAACAAATATTACCAGCTGCACATCACTAAAAGTATATAAAAATATGGGGCACCTAAATGCTATTGTTTTCTAGTAGTAAAACATCTTAGT
This sequence comes from Sesamum indicum, assembly GCF_000512975.1. Lineage (NCBI taxonomy): Eukaryota > Viridiplantae > Streptophyta > Magnoliopsida > Lamiales > Pedaliaceae > Sesamum > Sesamum indicum. Next base: position 143,349 of record NC_026152.1, read on the forward strand.
CTAATCTTAGCTCAAGAATCTAATTTCAGAACCAGTTGTCATTCTGATTAATTGACTCATTTGATGTTTTCCGTAAAGTTCTGATAAATGCCTCTTCAATCAGTGGAGTATCCGAACTTTGTTGATGCTTATCCATAGCTTCTTATATTGTTCCTCCTCTTCTCTGGCCATCCCCCCTATCCCACAAACTCCACCTACTAATTTGACCTGGAAGATAGTCAATTCAACTTGGACACCACTGACCAGTCCGAGAATCAGCTCAGAGATTCAGAAATTTGGAAATAACCTAAAATACTCTAGTGTTTCCTCAACATATTGATAAACTTTATTACACTTGACTGCATATGAATGTGATCACATGGAATTTCAGACAGTTGGGACTCAAAATAAAAAATAACTTGAGAAGGCACACCTCAAATAAAAACTAGTGAAAATAAGACAGTCAAAGATGTGAAATTTTAGCACCAAATCACTAAACATATAGTTTAAATATTTAAACAGAGAACCAAATCATTTTTATAGAATCTGCTCTGGTGAATAATTCCATACAGCAATGCCTTTTGTTTTATTGCATTCAAGAACGGAAGATAAACACACATGAAGAAGAACAGCACAGATCTCATGAATGCTTACCAGTTTACCATGTGATATCCAACACCTCTGAAATGAAGCATCCGAAGGGCAGGTTTTCCACGCTCCTTAGTGCTGGCACTGTTGCCCTGAGAGGAAGTACTAACATCAGCATTGCTATTCTCAGTTGCCGCACTCGAACGTGATGAATTAGCATTTGGTATATGATCCACAACTGTCCCATTAGAATCAGAATGTTCGATAGTCTGCAGTGAATTTGATAGACCAGCATGCGCAATGGAGGAACCATCAGTACTTGGAATCACTTCTTTAGAACTTGATGCAGCATCATCAGAAGCTGCATCACTATCTCCAGTAGTCACTGATACTGAAGAACACAATGAAGTGACAATATTCTGAAATTCATCTGGTACATCTATCTCAGCCCAATTTTCTTGGTCAAGCAAAGCCCTCATCTTCGTCATCTGTTATAACCAGCACACAAGTTAGTCTTTGATTCATGAGCAGGAGCGTGGTAAAGACCACAGAATTAGCTGGATGGCAACTAACTCGAGATTCATGCTGGAATTCAATGAAGGATTTAGCTTGCGACTGTAGTGTTCCACGAATGCTGTATCCCAACCTTCCACCAATCTGCTTATGTCAGCATAATATGGAATTATAACCACAATAACACAAAGTGCACTTTCATAGATTGCATCGAACTATAATGAGATAGCACATACCTTCTCGGTTGAACTTATAAATTCCTGACTAATGTTGTAAACACTAAGAAATTCCTGCAATTTCAGCTTTGGATGAATTTGAGAACGGATTCCAACAATTTTAGCCCATCTTCCATGAGCAGCATCACAAGCAGCAAATAGAGCTTCTGCATTCTCTCTTAAAATATCAGCTCTGTCCAAACAAAGGAAAAAGGAAATTTTTCACATGTCCTTAGGTTTCATATGATCCCACAGAACGTCACGAAGACCATTGAAACACATGTTTGCCCCAGTTTCCAGTAAAAAACTATCTAAAGGACGTAACGTCGATTTTCCTTTAAGCTACCACATCTCATGAAATTTTGGGGTGAAGTAATTTCCCGGTTTACAAAGAAGTCCATCATCTACAGGACAGTTCCCATGGCCAACCCCCAAGCAAACTAACAGGAATTATGCTCTGAAACAATACAGGAAAAAGAAACAGCATTTCACCTGAAATTTTTTGAAAGATTTGGACTTGCAGTATCATATCCTCTTCCCTGGGTAGATGTCACTCGGGTAGCATTTTGGGGAGACTGTGACGAAAAGGAACTAGCACGGCCATCTTCCTCATTAGCTGTTTCAGGAGCAGCTGCACCATGTGCAATGGCAGCAGCAACTGAAGCAGCGGCATAGTGACCATTGAGATTGCCCATGATCCACTCAATTGCTTTTTTGACTTCAGAAGCCCGCAACAAGCGTGTCTGCATTCACTAAAAGAAAAGAATCAAGTTACGCTACGCAGGCATTAGGGATGGATGTATACTAAGACTAGAGCTCCTGGGAGGGAGAAGTGGCTGATACAGGAACTCCAGTGACGGCACAGATGGCATTAGATAAACATAAACTGAAAACATTTATCAATACATAGATAGGACAAAATGTGCGCAGCACTTAACCAGATTATGATTAACTTCACAAGAATAACAAGTTCAGATTATTTGTAAAAGAAACCCCTTAAATCATGGCCATGGACCAGAGACGTGGCGGGTAACTAATAGTCTCTATTCAAGTTTATAATAGGGAGAAATTGCCACAAATACTTATTATCTCCATAAAGGGATGCCATGTACTATGTGTAAACATGTGCTAGTATAAAGGTAGAAGAAGCACCAGAAATCATTACCTGCACTATCTTGAAAATTTCCTCCAAAAGCTTCAGAAAGCTATCAGGTGATAGACTTTTTAACTTACTTCCAAGTGATGAGCCACCACCTGAGTCAGCATGGAAAGAATGAGAAAGATTTGGAAGTTAAGGAACTTCTGTGAAGCCAAGGGCATTTGATGAAGAGAATTCCCTCAATGCCCATTATGAATTTTGATCATCAACAGGTAGAAAAGAAGAAGACGAGTCAAACCACCATTTAAACCCACCATCAGAATCCACAATCCCCTCTCCGGAGATAGAATCTGACTCCAGTTGCATATTCAAAACTGTCATCTTAACAGAAGTCTTTATATCAGAAGCAAGTGTATCACGATATATTCTCAACACAGCTGGTAATTTGCCCTGAAAACAAAAGTTCAGTCACAAAACAATTCTTGGGTCCATAAAGTATGAACTCTCACAAGAAAAGTAGCAATACTTAAGGCAAAGCCAATGCACGCGAATAGACTTTGAAGTTTTAGCTTAACATTTAAAATCTTTGACAATATACGAACCTATGGTACCAACTTGATGGGAACAAATAGGCGTATGCAAAACCTTCATTAATCTTAAATGTACAGGACTAGAAATTGATGAGTAAGAAAGGTACAGGGAAAATATTCATCTGATATTATTGAGTCTTTTGACTGCCCCCACCACGTTTAACAGTTATAATCATGATAAATGTTCACAATTCTGGGGTTTACATATACTCATATGTTTTGTTATAATTGAAATTGAGAAGGATTTTTTGATTGAAAAAAGAAATACTGATTAGTTCTGTCTCAATTTGTATTTTCTTATGTCATTAGGAAAACACAATTTGAGATTCAAATCCCAGAATCGTTCATGAATTCAAAGTAAGCAGCCAATAGTTAATGGTTCAAATTTGTCGGCTGAAAATACACATTTGATTTCTCAATAGAAAAGCGAGAGAATGTTTTTAGCATTGTGTATCTTCAGTAGTAGACAATCAATCGAAGGGATGGATCAAATCCAATCAAAAGGGGGTGTTTCTTTTAGGAAAAGGATTAAGGAAAACAGGAGTCAAAATGCAAGTACAATAAAAATTCAGTAATTCGGAAAAATTTTCATTCGAATTCGAAGTGGAGTCTTAGTCGATTTCTGTATTCTTTCTAGATTCAAACAAAATCACAAATAAAAAAAATAGATTCATAGGTTTGATACCTTGTCTAGAACTCATGTTTGAAAGAAATATTCGATCACATAGAGTCGACAAATGAAGTGGGTTAATTTAAAAAAATACAGTGTTTGCCTATAATGTTCCAATCTTGACACTAAACTTTTAAATTCATATATTCTTACACCATTAATTGTTAGTAATGCACGCATCTTCACACTAAGAGGAATTAAGGGAACACAGACAGAAAAGGGCCATTTAAAGATTTCTGTAAACAAAAATGTGATCAGTCCAATAGATTAGGAACACAGTGACTCACTGTTCTAAGTAATCCGATGATAAGAGGAAGAAGCTGATCTTGAAAATTAGACGTTTGTTCTTCCTCCAGTCGAACCTGCAATGTTTGCATGCCGGTATTCAGCAGAGAGCCACAACCAAATAATGTAGACTAGTTACACCAATCTGAACTCATACTTTCCTATACCCAGTAAGCGAAGCAAAAAAATAGCAATCATGAAAGCATTTCTCATACGAGCAACTATAGAGGAAATATGGACCACAAATGGACACCATAATGTAATTGGCAAGATACAGAAACACGATGTAACAAGAAGGTCATGTAACTTAAACATAAGATCTTTAATCATAGGAAGAGAGGATTAATGAATCAAGTTTAAGCAATTTGGAAGAAAAAGAACTTGAATCTGAAAGTAAAACTCAGTTTATATATATTAGCTGGTTAAAAGGTAAGGTATGCTAGAAAGGAAGGGGTGATGTAGGAGAGTTTTTAAATACTAGATGTTATAGTCAAGGTCGGAGAGCATGTTGTATATAACTAGCTTCTAGCTTGCAGAATAAATATGATGTCTTTGTGCACTGTTCAGGGTCTGCAACAAGCAACTTCAGGAGTCACTTTTTTCTTTCTGGTAAGGTGGCCATATATCTTGTTGGGAATAGAGAAGCAAAGTAAAAAAGCGAATATTAGTACCCATTACTAAACCACTCTGACAAGAACCATCACAAATCTAAAGACTTATTCTACAATACATGACTTGAGCTCTATGCATAACTCAACTAACAACTGAAATTCAAACTTAAGACTTGCTAGCAAAATGAATTCCGAATCACCCAAACAAATTCCTCATTGAAGGAGATAAAGGAAACATTGAATTATAAAGATTACTGCTTGCATGATTGCTACATTCTAATGTGGAAAACGACAAAGGAAAAAGTTTGGACCTTTAAAGAAAAATAGTGTAGCTAATAAGGAATGCATAAAACATAAATACAAAAAACAACATTAAGCTTACGTCATCATGTCTTCCATTGGAGGTGAAGGCAGATGTTGTCACTAATACATCCATATTTTCAGCACCGCGCAAAGATGCACGAATAAATTCTGCTGAAAGAATGCTACAAGAATGAATATGATAAGTCAAAATATCAAGCTACTTTAAGTTGCAATTCAATAATCAAAACACATATATTGGATTTAGAATTCATGAGAGAGACAGGCAACCCAGATAAAATGGTCCAAGTCCACATCATTTAGAGCAAACCTCTAATAGAAAACCAAAAAACAATGTACAGAAATTAAGATTTCAAAGGGGTAAGTTGATAGTAAAGGTCAGAGGAGCTCCTCGGAATCAGGGCAGTGCAAGACCTTCTATTAGAGATTTAAAAAAAAAAAGGCTTAGAAGAAACATCTAAAGAACCTTTCCTGGTTCATGGTACAGCAGATACCATTCTTCAACGATTCCCTGAATTACTAGAAACTTCTATTTTCTTTCGATCATATCATTAAAAAATTCAGATACCTGCCTAATATCATTCAGAGCATTACACCAATTGGCACATTGAGTTGTAATCCACTAAAGAGCTTTTGCGCACAATAAGGAAAGAGACATGTTTATGGTACATAAAATTGCATAACATAAAATAAGACACAAGTAACAGACTCATGGCTTCATTTACTGCCAATTATTCCAGTTATCATGCACCACTGCTTTTAGTAATTCTCTGTGGACGATATTTCGAGTCAGTTTTTCAGCATCCAAGTATCAACTTGTCAAATAGTATTACAGTCACATGGAGTTCCCATTCAGAAAGACTACTGGATAAAAAATGAAGGAGAATGGAGGGACAAGTTCTTCATTCCAGTACGTAGTCAAGTTTACAAGCAGACCAATCAGACTATAGCACGTATATTATATCCTATAAGAACAGTAAAGACCATGAGTACTGGCAGACATGCAGGCAGGAGGTAAACCAAGAGATAACTGGTTTTTTACAAATTCAAATGCTCAAGTTAACCTTGTTCCAGATGATCTCTACTGATTTAATAGGTAAACTTATAGTTCAGTCAAACACAGCGATATAGCTATCTTCTGCATTCAAGAACAATAGAAAATGGGCCTTTGAAATGAAACTAAACAAGGCCTAAGAATCTCACAACAGCTTCCAGCTAAAAGCACGAGTAGACTAACCTGTTAATTGACTCTACTGAAGTTGTTACATGGTCACGAAGATGACGAAAGCAATGTAAACCAATCAGCTCATCTCCATCCTATTAAAAGATATGATCTTTAGTAAAATGGCCAAAAGTTTATATGTTAAATAAAGAGAATAAAAAGGTAGCCTTTCAATTATTTCAAAAGTTCAATACTAAAATTAAAGAAAACATATGCTGCTTCAACAACTCAAACTAGAGAGGCCCCACTTCCTAGCAAATAGAAAATACTGCTGACAGAATCAGTGGACGAAAAAATAAAAACAGAATGTCATATAGAGGGAATGTGTATGGTAGGTAAACAAAAGTTGCAAGTTCTGAAAATGCCTGAATCTTAGTTTTGGCTTAGTCCGTTGAAAGTTCTAGGATCATTTTCATGAAGAAAAGAGGTTTATAAGTGTACAATGATAAGAAATGGTTAACCTTTAAAAAGTAAGATCCACTGCAGCAAAAATGTCAAATCTGGTAGCCAATAAACCACAGAATTTTGTCGAGGCACAATAAGAAAATTTTGTGGTTGAGCATCAATAACAGTATTTCCTCAATTGAAGTATTATAGACTCAAAAGCATAGATAAAACGGTTCCTCATGAAAAGCTATTCTACAAGTACATCAAAAAATGTCAAATCTGGTAGCCAATACACCACAGAATTTTGTCAAGGCACAATAAGAAAATTTTGTGGTTGAGCATCAATAACAGTATTTCCTCAATTGAAGTATTATAGACTGAAAAGCATAGATAAAACGGTTCCTTATGAAAAGCTATTCTACAAGTACATCAAATACTGTTTATACATGGAAGAAAGGATATATAGGAATTATCAAATAAAAGCATAAACAAAATGTTGAAAAATAAAAAGTAAAAGCATATGATTAGCTGTGAGCATACCAATAGATGCTGCAGGTCGTCAGTAATATCCAAAGCTCCAAGACAATCTGCAGATGCAACAAGCTGCAAATAATGGGTAATAAAAATGGTAAATGAACAGAGACTTCTGCACTTGTCCATTCTACAAATGAGACAAGTAAGCTGACCTTTGCTGAATCTTATTTTATCTTATAGAATTGTATGTGACTCAGACTTTCTGAAGCTGGTTCTAGAATTAGTGAAATGTTACCTTAAATAAGCAATCAGCAAACCAGAAAAAGGAGGAAGTATGGATGGGGAGAATGCCCTTGAGATATAATTGCCAAGTACCAAAATACATGAAAAGGAAATGATGTAAAATGGAAAAATCAATCTTTCAACAGCAGCGCATGGTACAGGGAGTAGATTTAACAAGTACAATACCCTTGGGTTGTTCTACTGTAGAGGTTGTAATTCATACCGCGGGTAAATATAGTAGTTCTGCTCACTATAGTTTGCGTGACATCAGTAAGGTACTTTGGAAGGAGCACCCGTACAAATCTTTAAGCAAAATATATAGGGGTCAAAACCTCATTTCGTATGATGATATTCACGAACAAAAGGTTCAAAGTAGGGTAACAAAAAGGAGAGGAGTCCTCTCCCATCCACAAAATGATAAGCCTCAACCTTGTATAATGCTTATGAATACTTCAATTCAATTTAGCAGATCGCAGAAGGAAAATGGGAATGGATATTGAAATGGGTGTTGATTAGATACTGATAAAAATGAAACAATCACTAGAACTGTGGACAGCATTGGAGAATCATCATTCATTCATACGGGTCTTGTCATAGCACAATAATTCATCATCCTTATTCTCCATTAAATTAATATAGATATTCAAGAAGGACGAAAAGAAAACTTACCAACTGAAGAGTGGAGATGGCCTGGTTTACTGAAAGAACGAGCCTTAGCTTGTTCTGCAACTTGATCAAATCCCCACGCTTCTTGCTCAACTCCTGCACTTTCCTAGCCGAACCAACCAAATCAGAGTCCAAAAGCCTGATCGTCTCCTTCAACTCCCTAACCCTCCCGCACCCTTGAACAATCTTCGCGTTCAAATCCTCCAACTGCACCTGCGCTTCAAAGAAGGAGCTAGACCGCATCGAAATCTCCCTCACTAAATGCAACTCCACCACATCCAAATACTGCGACAACCTCTCCTGCAGCGCAACATTCTCCGAAATCGTTCTGAATGGGCACGCTGCTCTGAAAGTGGCGCCATCTTCCAATTGGAAATCCTCTTTAAAATACAACGCGGGAACCTCCCTCAAGCACGCCACCAATGCTTCCCCCGCGAGGCCTCCAGCAAAACTACCGTCCTGCACCTGGTGATCCCTATCGTGCTGCCTGAGAATGTCGACGAAGCGAGAGTGAGACTCGGAGACGGAGGATAGGTAAGGAATGAAATCGGATCGGGTGATTTCGGATCCAGGTTTGGGCGCAGAGGGCAAAGGGGCAAATTCGGGTCCTGGAACGGCGGTGGAAGAAGACCACCAACCGACAACGGATGAGGAAGGATTAGGGTTGTTGAGGATGGAGGAGAAGCTCTGGCTGCTGGCATCGGCGATTGATTTTGACAATGAGGACGTCGAAGTGTAACTCGAGGGTTTCTTGGAGTTACCGGGCGACCTTCCCGGAGAATGGGAAGGCGGCGAATCCATTGCTTTTCAAGATCTGTACGTCGGTCAGTGTTGTAAAGAGAGAGCGTGAATGGATCGACAAAACCCAATCAAGAATCAAAAATTCCCGAAAGGAAGTGGGGAGATGTTGATTCTTGAGAGCGGAGATGGGAAAAAATGGAGAAAATAATTAGTAGCATGTTGAAGATGGGAAGGTCTGGTGTGGTGGATCTGAGAACTAGAGAAGATAGAGAACCGGGATGCACCGGTTGGGCCGAAGTCCGGACCCGCCCGCCATTATATCTTAGAAATTTGTATACTGTACGTAATAAAATAATGTAGTAGTAAGAGGATGTTAAGGCAGTTTTTCTTTCATTTTCTAACCCAAAAATTCTGATAAATATATACAATTTTTCACTCATAATATTGTGTTATTTCTCAAAACCATTTACATCTATTTAATATTTCAACTTTTTTAACCAAAACAAATATGCAATCGAATTATCATACATACCTATTAATAATTAATTTATGTGCTCACTTACCTTTACCACCCACCCACGTAAATATTTAATTACTGCATATCATATCTATCTTGAATTTGTTGGATCAAGATCACTATAATTTGTATCAAAATGGCTTTACTTTACTTTAATTTTGTAAATTTCTGATAATTGAACAATATTTAAAAATAACCAATGCAGATATATAGCTCACAAATTAAGAAAAATCAGAATACTCAATAAAATGATACCACCAAGTAGAAGAATATACTTATATCAAATATAGAATTGTACATAATTTATTGCTTTCAGATTTTATTCAAGAAAAAACACAACCTTCTGTTTTCATCACACTATATGTATTTTTCATCTACATGCACAAGTTGAGCTTCGC